>NW_017307522.1:33789-134016 GCF_000935625.1 Nanorana parkeri | reverse complement strand
CCTGGCCTAGACCCCCCCCCATGCAGCTGTGTGGCAGCAGGTCACTTCTAATTGTAATTTACTGCTGGCTGCAATCAACCAGCAATAGATCACTATAGCTGTGATCTACAGCTGCAGAAGCTCTGTCTGAGCCTCTGTACTAGAAGGAGCTGCTGTGAAGTCACTCGGGGAAACATCAAAAAAAGTTTGCCACTTTAATGAGAACCCCATTAAAGTCAAAGGGAGAGGAATCGCAAAAAAAACAATTCTCTCTATTTTCAAGGCTAATACACAATGTACGTTCAAAACAGGGCTTGGGGAGCTGTGTACTGTCATAGGGGACATGAATCAATGCAAAAAAGAATTTTAAAAATCCCATTCAGCAGATGCACTACCTGCTCGCCCCCTTCTAGCTGCAATTGAAGAACTTCTGTCTTTCCCTTTACACCTCCCAGGCATGATGACAGTAGGGGGTTGTCTTATTTTATCAGCAGCTATGGCCATAGAGGGATTGAAGATGTTCTGGGTTTGTGCACTTGACACTGTGGTGATTGTGTGCAGCAAACTTGACCGCAACATTGTGTAGTGATGTGATGCTAACAAAGGGCAGCTTTGTATAAGTTACCAACAAGTTCACACTTCTGACCCTAGAAAGAAAGAAAAACAGATCAAAATAATATGAACATAAAATATACCCCCTACCCCCAAAAAAATGAACCTAAACCCCAAACACCAACCCAAAACAACAAAACCCCAAACCCTTTGTTTGTGTGTGTGTGTGTGTGTGTGTGTGACTGTTTAATTAAAACAGACTAGGCCATTACCTAGCAAATGGTAGACATAATACTACAGTTGTGTTAAAAAGTGTTGGCCCCCTTCCTGATTTTTCATTGTTTGTGCACGTTTGTCACACTTTAATGTTTCAGATCATCAAACAAATTTAAATATTAGTCAGAGATAACACAAGTAAACACAACATGCAGTTTTTAAAGGAAGGTTTTTATTATTAAGGGAAAACAAAATCTAATCCATTTCTAAAGCTTTGGGACTCCATCGAACCACAGTGAGAGCCATTATCCACAAATGGCGAAAACATGGAACAGTGGTGAACCTTCCCAGGAGTGGGCGGCCAACCAAAATTACCCCGAGAGTGCAGCGACGACTCATCCAAGAGGTCACAAAAGACCCCGCAACAACATCCAAAGAACTGCAGGCCTCACTTGCCTCAGTTCAGGTCAGTGTTAATGACGCCACCATAAGAAAGAGACTGGGCAAAAATGGCCTGCATGGCAGAGTTCCAAGACGAAAACCGCTGCTCAGCAAAAAGAACATAAAAGCTCGTCTCCGTTATGCCAGAAAACATCATGATGATCCCAAAGACTTTTGGAAAAATACTCCGTGGACTGACAAGACAAAAAGTTGAACTTCTTGGAAGGTGTGTGTCCCATTACATCTGGCGTAAGAGTAACACTGCATTTCAGAAAAAGAACATCATACCAAGTAAAATATGGTGGTGGTAGTGTGATGGTCTGGGGCTGTTTTGCTGCTCCAGGACCTGGAAGACTTGCTGTGATAAATGGAACAATGAATTCTGCTGTCTACCAAAAAATCCTGAAGGATAATGTGCAGCCATCTGTTCGTGACCTCAAGCTTAAGCGAACTTGGGTTCTGCAGCAGGACAATGATCCAAAACACACCAGCAAGTCCACCTCTGAATGGCTGAAGAAAATTAAGACTTTGGAGTGGCCTAGTCAAAGTCCTGACCTGAATCCTATTGAGATGCTGTGGCATGACCTTAAAAAGGTGGTTCATGCTCGAAAACCTTCCAATGTGGCTGAATAACAACAATTCTGCAAAGATGAGTGGACCAAAATTCCTGCACAGCGCTGTAACAGACTCATTGCAAGTTATCGCAAATGCTTGATTGCAGTTCTTGCTGCTAAGGGTGGCCCAACCAGTTATTAGGCGGGCAAACACTTTCACACAGGGCCATGTGGGTTTGTATTTTGTTTTCCCTTAATAATAAAAACCTTCCTTTAAAAACTGCATGTTGTGTTTACTTGTGTTATCTTTGACTAATATTTACATTTGTTTGATGATCTGAAACATTAAAGTGTGACAAACGTGCAAAACAATGAAAAATCAGGAAGGGGGCCAACACTTTTTCACACAACTGTATCAAGTAGGTATCCGAGCAACCTGATTGTGAGATCAACAGTTAGACTGCTAGCAGTGTAATGTGTTCCCACTGGCAACCCTTCAAACAACTAATATTGAGGGATGAAAGTAGAGAGGCAGATTGACACACGAGGATGCCAGACAATGGTTGCTGGGATGGCAAGGTAGGCTTTTGTAGTTCCTTTTGCTTTTACATTTTAATTTTAATAAATGTGTGTTTTAAAAATACTGATTGAGCTGTCGATACAGTGTGAATCACGTAGTTTACTTTAAAGAATCACAGAATATAAAAGAACAAGCTGCAGCAGATTATGGTTATGCAAGATATTTACAATAAAGTGACATTTTCAAACACAGTTGACTTCCTGTACACTAATCCCATTATAGAAAACTACAAGCTGTCATTGCTGCCCTTCATATTGCCCAGAAATCACAAAAATCATAGATCAACAAACTGAAAACCAAAGCAATTCAGAATTAATTTTATATAAAATGAATGTTTTAACACTTAAAGAAGAACTCCAGGCAAAACTTTTATAAACTCTTGCTACTACCCCTGTACTGCAAGGGTTATGTTCTCATGTTGGTCTAGTAAGGAAAATAAAAAAAGTTATACACTCCTGAATCTCTGCGCTGACTGGCTATTAGACCGGTCCTTCCAGCCTCTCTCCCTCATAACTTTAATTTTTGCACGTAGACCAAAACGAGCACTTAACCCTTGCAGTGTGGGGTTAGCCCTAATGCAAGGGTTAAGAAAGGTTTTGCCCGGAGTTCTTCTTAAATGCATTGATATTGTTCTAGTATACTTGTAACTATCATAATTATTAATCTGTATGTGGTTTAAATATTTGATTCAGAATGTTAGCTATATCTGCATTTAATTTTTTTTCATATCTATAGAAGGAAATCTAGACTTTTTTGTAGGTAAGTGACAGATAATTAACATATTTATTTATCACCTCCATGCACATTTCACTGACATTATAAAATATAACATAAAGGAAGTAACTTTTGATCCTAAGCTGTGATCTCCGCCTCACCTGATCCTGTTTTAATAGGTGAAGTGTCACATGATCACCAGGTTGCTACTCATAAAAGTTTGAACTTTTTCAGACAGTGTTACATCTCTAGAGAACAATTAAGCTACAAAATGCTGGAGCCAAAAATATGTTGTTAAACTGCATTACACCTTCTTCATACACTGCGGAAGGAAAAACGTTTAATGATTTGATTAAACCTTTAGTAAATTGCAACACCTATTGTATGTCTGTGATAACTTTATAAAAAAAAGTATGTTTCACACAATGTTAACATAAAGTATTGCTTTTATTATGAAAGAACACGCTGCCCCATTTTCATCCGTAGATTAAGCTTTAGTAAAGTTTAGGCTACAGTTCTGATGTAGCATCAATCATGCTTGAATTAAATACTAATCCATGTTCAGTTATTAAATGCGTGTCAAGAACGTTATGCTGGAAACGAAAAAAAAGTTATAATTTTACTAGACAGAGGGACATAGCCTGTCTGAATATTATTATAAATCATTTCATTGATTTATGTATCAGGCTTTGCTGCCCTCTGTGGTTTCTGGTTACTTGGGTTTCTAAAACTCCTTGTATACTGAAAGATATAGGGTAATTTGTCTACTGATTTTAAATGTTTTAATAATTGTTGGTAGTACTTTATTATATTCAATATTTCAAAACATTGCTTGGTTTGCAGGCCAATTATGGGGGACCTAGTTGTGTTTGCATTGGTATGAGTTGTGATCTCTGGTTACAGCAGACTAAGGGGTTTATTCACAAAGCTAGCCGAAGGATCAGCCATAGCTGAGCCATAGTTGCGGCCGCCTGAGCTCTTCAGTTCAGTAGAACCGAAGGGCTGCTGTATGGGCTATTCACTATAGCCCGTACAGCTCCCGAACCTGGCCGGGCAGCTCAGTTGAGCTGAAGGCATATGCTTCGGCTCGACTGAGCTGAAGTGAAACCCGAAGCGGGCTGACAGCTGGGCAGAGCCAGGCGTGATCTCACGGCTGGCTCCGCCAAGTTGCACTGACAGTTCAGCGTCCCCTGGTAACCAGGGGACGCTGAACTGTCATGAGAGCTCAGCTGAGCCGGCCTTGATATCACGGCTGGCTCCACTGAGCTCTTATTGTAATGACAGTTCAGCGTCCCCTGGTTACTTGGTAACCAGGGGACGCTGAACTGTCATTACATTGAGAGCTTAGCGGAGCCGGCCGCGTTATCACCAGGTCCAGCAGGACAGCAGGTCCCGGCCAATAGCAAACAGTTGGGTGGAGCTAGCTGTCACTGCTAGCTTCGCCCAATCGTTATCTACTTTTTGTTCTACTTTTTTTTACTGTTATTCTATTCTGTTCGGTACCACGGAGGTACCGAGCAGAATAGCCGAGCTAGTCACTAGCAGCTAGTCACTCACTGCTGTTCGGCCCCTTTGAGAATAGGCCGAACAGCAGCTAGTAGCCTGACGGAGGTTTGGCTCAGCCGATCCAGATGTTGGATAAGCTGAGTCGAACTCCTTCTGCACTTCGGGTTGTCCTTTACACAAGCCTTTACAGTATCATTTTGTGTAAAACATCGAGTGGTATCAGATTGACTACCCCTTCTCCTCTCAGAATTCTTACTCATCTCTACCCATCTTTCCTCCTCCACTATAATAAACTATTCAATGGTTCAAGAAGCACTTTGGTACTTTTTATATGAAATTGTGCAAAGTCAAACTAAAAAAGTACCTTTCAAAGGTCATACATTCTGCTTCTTACTGAAACACTCATATCCTGTTTTCATTCTCGATTTTTTTTTTTATAGGTCTTCCCTTAACGATTTTTTTTAATGTAACTTTGACACCAAGCTGTCTCAAAAATTACACTTTAAATATCAAAAAGTGTAACATGAGCACCCATGTGAATGTGCATGTGAGAAACTACAAAAAAATATTTTTGTTACATGTAGAAATTTAGTAAAATCATATCTTACAGATCTTATCACAGTAAAGGAAGGAAATAAAATTGCACCTATATTATAATGAAATTCTCCAGACTGATGAATTATTGTGGATCTGAACATAGTCCTGTACTTTTATATTTGGTGCTGCCATACATACAGTATATACTGTATATACAGTAGTATTTTGTATGTATATTTATATGTACAGTATTTTGAGATGTTCAGTGTTGCTATATTTACTATATTCTATCTATGATGTTCAGTTCTGGCATATACTGTTTAAAAAATGTGTGGGCTTAACAATGGTACCTGTTGATTGTTTTGCTTTGCATTTTATTATTTTCTGTATGCCTTATGATATGTTGATTACCGGCCAGAAGACTTTATGGGTTTTCATTGGTTTATTGTTTGTTTTTTGGTCCCTGTACCTTAAAATCCAATAAATAAAGACATTGGAAAAAAAAAACATTTGTGGTCTGGCATTAGTGTTTTATGTGGTGGTGGTGGTGGTGGTGGTGGTGGTGGTGATGGGGTGCGATTCTAGTGTTCAACCTGGATTTATACTACCCTTCCTGGCACACTACATAAGGTAGGTTTTTTTGTATTACAATCACCTTAAATATGTAAATATGTTCCACTCAAAAGTTTGTTAAAGTTGTTGGTATACAAGTAGCTTGAACCCAGAGCATCATAGATTTGGGTCATTCAGGAACATTGCTTTGTGAGAGGTTAAAGAGTTTTTAATTAAAAATGCATATATTATTGCATGCACTCTCCTGTATTATAATTACCTATGTTGCTTGAAACATGACTTTATGGTTTAAAAAGATTACTAGAAATGCTCACATTGATAACATAACTAGGGAATGTAGGTAGGCTTTTAATAACCAATGCATGGCTTGCTTTCCTTGAGGGGTCATTTTACCACTGCCCAGAGCCACCATTAGAAATATCGGAGCTCCATACACCCTCGCTGACAGGGCTCCCCTGATTCATCTGCATCTCACTCTTCCTACACTGCTTAGTTCTGCACCCCTCTTCCTATTCTGCTCCACCCTATACATCCTGCACGCTTGTTCCTACTCTTCACACCTCTGTACCCCCTAAATCTCTTTTCCTACTCAGATCACCTTGGCACCCCTGCATGTCCCTTCCTACAGTGCTCGCTTCTGTGCCCCCCCACCTGCACCCCTTTTCTACATTGCTCACCTCTGCTCCTCCTGCATCCCTGTTCCTACTCTGCTCACCTTTGCATCCCCTGCATCCCTCTTCCTACAGTGCTCTCCTCTCCACCCCCTGTGGCAGGGGGAGCAGAAGTAAGTAGTGTAGTAAGATGGATGCAGAGGGTGAAGGCTGCCACACTCTTCCAACACATTTAACGTCTGCACACTTTTCAATCCCTCTTCTTACATTGTTTGCCTCCCTACTTTCTTCTAAGCTGCTCAACCTGTGCAGCTTACCTCAGGGCAGGATGCCAGCTCCTGCTGACAGAGCACCATTGACTGTGGGTGGTATGGAGGCAGAGCCTACACACAACCCAGGGTAGCAGGTGGGATCCTGATTGGTCTGCGGTGCTAGGGAATCGTGGGTGTATAGTAATGGCTGCCCAATCAGCAAAAACATAAAAAGAAGAAGGAACCCAAAGGATACTTTAAAGTAAGCAGTCATGAAAAAGATAAAGCGAAGTACTTACATATAACTGAGGAGACATACATAGCAAATATATTTCAAGAACAAAATTTGGAAATTAGAGCTTTGAACAAATACTGTGTGTATATATATCTGCATCTGCATCTCCATATAGGCCAGCAGAATATATTTTTGTGTCTATATTTTGTATGTCATTTTGTGAAATTTTGTTTTTTTTCAATCTACAAGTATACAGTACTGTAGATACGATGAATTCTTAACATTTTGGCTTAGCCTGCAATGCATGAGTCTTTCTCTGTCTCTAACAAAAAATATGAATAAGAAATGTCTAGATAGAGGTCTTTGCATGGCTCTGGTGACCTACATCTTTCAAGCTCTCTTACAGTGTTCTTTGGTACTGAAGACTACACCGTGTGAGGATGTGGTAAACTCATAATTTGTTTTCCCCCACCTACTCACTGCATTCACACTCCTAAGGTTAACTTGTAAAAGCTTAAACAGGTTTTGTCTGCAGTTAAGCAGAGAAAAACTGTTGAGACTCACAGATGACTACCACAAACTATGTCCACTTTACATTCTTCAAAACAAATTTAATACACGTTTGATGCTTTTATACCACTCATGAGTTTTGTTTAACTTTTTTTTATATTTTGTGTGTTAGTGTTTCTATACCCCCGTCCTCAAAGCAACCTTGAATGAAACAGTCTCATGCCGAGCTGGCCAAAGGTAGGGTCTGATTTACTAAAGAAACAGAAAATGTTAATTTTACTTACTTAATAATAACTTACTTACCTAATAATAAGGTGAAGCTATACTCATTTGGAATTATGTGCAAAGGAAATTAGACAGGTGTTTGGTTACATATGATTGGATGACTAAAGTATCCAAAATATGACTCTATTCACTTTTGCAAAGTGGATATTCTTTAGTACTTTAATAAATAAACAGGAGCAAGGTTACAGTAGCTTTCCCTGTCCTATGAAAAAGGCACAGGCCTGTCCTATTTACATACCATGGTATAGTCAGAAGGATCAAACTATACGAAGCCCTCTATATGATATATGAAGTCCACACGTAACCTGGAATACATAAGTATAAACTAGAGTTACATTTAGCAGTAAATTATTTTAGAGGGTGATGAATGACAAATGTAAAAAAAAACAGAAAACTAGACATTCTGTCAGGCTTTGCATAACATTTCATGAAAAGATAAAGAATTCTGATTGGTTGTTTTGAAACTAATTAGTAAAGCCCATTTTTTTTTAATTTTGGGGATTTTTTTTTTAGCAAATGCACCTCTACTGCTACCGCCTTGTTTTTCTTCTTAAGCATACACTTACCATGCACTTTATTAAGAAACCCTGCAGTTATCTTATCAGCAAATCAAGTGGCAGAAGCCCAATGCATAAAATCATGAAGATATGGATCAGCAAATGTCACAGATCGGCTTGAATTATGAGATGAGTGTTTTTCACTCACCCCGTAGTTCCCCTTTAATTACCTATTGAATACATTATATGACTATTATGATACTATAATTCATGGTACCATTTAAGTCTAATATGGGGTTGTTGGGTTTTTTTGCAAGTGCTTATAATGTTTTACTTTTGTTTCTCTTCTATGAGACATACAGTATGTTCTGTGTAGTTACATAACATACTTCCACATGAAACAGCCTTTTTTTAGTATTGCATTATGCCATGGATCATCCATCATCTACCAACTTTTCCAGTTACTCTGTCACTGAGCCACATAATGAATGACTTCAGGTTGCCATTATTATAGATTGATCTAAACACTAGCATTAATGCAGGTTATCTATCCTACAATATTCTGCTGTGTAGTTAAAGGGGGAAAAGAATGTCATTCAACAATTATTACCTGCTGATCAGTTAGAAAACATTGAGCCCTAAGCCAAATCTGTTACACCATATATTATGATTAAGGGGGACATAGTAGCTGACAACCTCTGCAATTGCACAAAGACCCAAAAGACAAATGGATCTTCAGGGTTGTCATAGGCAGAGTATAATGTCAATCAGAGCGTTCAGCAGTAGAGTAGGACACAGTATCCTAGCAATAAGCAGGACCGGTGCTAGACAATTTCGCGCCCACCACCCCCAAAAATAATAATTAAAAATTCTTAAAACAGATTTCTTTAAATTTGCAAGAATAACAAGCAGCACCAATATCAAAGGCAAAATATATATTAACCATATTTCATTTATGTGCCGATACTGGCGCTTTACATTTTTGGAAGCAGCTGCATGAGGTCCTGCTATTGCTGGGGACCACAGCAGCCTTCCTGTGAACCACGCGGCACCCCTTTTAGTTGTGGCCGAGGAAGCCGCTGGTTGAGGCTGCTCCCCAGGCGGCTGGCTAGTCTGCCTAATGGAAGTGATGGCCCTGGCAATAAGGTATGACTAAGGGGTAGCAGTACTAGGTTGAGAAGTGGAATCCAAACCCTGATTCAGCATGGGGCCCTATAATATCTACTGATTGATTGCTTTCTTCCTTTAAGACTGCATTGAATTGTAAAATGCACTGCAAATGCTGCATATTGATACCTCTCCTGCCATTGGCTGAAGCAAGAATCTCATTTAGGTGGCAATTCCAGGTGTAGCTATTACTATTGTACTCAGCTCTTGGTAATTCCTACAAAATATCCTATCATTGCACACGGTGAAAATTGGAGGAAGAAATGCAACATTGTAGTTTACTTGTTTTTACAAAAGTATCTGAGCAAATTAGATTAGAGTTTGTTAGGGATGCAGTGGCAGCGGGTTTGCTGTGATGCTGGTGCCCCCCGAAGCTGGTGCCCCCCCCCCCCTCCCATCATGCCTAGTATCCACACCAAACAAGTGTTGTAAACTGTGGAGAAAGTTGATGCAAGGTAGTGTGGCTCTTGCTAGGTTTGGTTATTTACAGCATAGGAGTAACTGTACTATCTGTTATACTACTGTCACTGTTAAGTGCCTCTTTTTTATTTCTATTGATAAAACTCGATCTGAATTAGCAATAAGCATAAGAGACTTACAGGGTCATTCACTTAGCTGCCAAAGGCAGCCGAGTGAATAACCGAGCCGAAGTGAAGTGACCCGCACGAAGTTCGGCTATTCACTCCGGCTCAGTATGGCTGATTACAGAGCATGTTTGGCTGAGCCGAAGTGCAGAGGGACTTCGACTCAGCGGATCCAACATCTGGAGACGAAGCTCCGGCAGCTCACTCGCCTACGAGGTACCTGGCAGAATAGAAAATAATTGAAAAGAATTAAAAAAAAAAAACAGTTGAAAAATTATTTTAAGAATGATAAAAGAGGAAAATTTATAAAAAATATGTTTTAAAGAAAAATGATTGGGCGGAGCTAGCAGTGACAACTAGCTCCGCCCAACTGTTTCCTATTGGCTGGCACTTGCCAGAGTCTTCTAGCAGGTCCCAGCCAATGAATAACAACTGAGCGGAGCCAGCTGTGACGTCACAGCCGGCTCCGCCCAATTGCTATTGTTTAATGACATCAGTGTCATTCGCGTGGAGATTGGTCGGCTCCGGCTGACCGTTCTCCACGCTTCAGGGGTCACTTCTTCAGCTCGGTCAAGCCGAAGCATATGCCTTCGGCTCGGCTGCCTTCGGCTGCTGTACGGGTTGTTGTGATTAGCCCGTACAGCAGCCCTTCGGTTCGACTGAACCAAAGGGCAGAGGCGGCCAAAGGGAGCCGAAGGATCAGCTGAAGCTACAGTTGGATCCTTCGGCTCTTTAGTGAATAACCACCTTAGACTTCTGAAAATATTCAATGTATAATAATTTTCACATAACATTACTCTGACAGCTTTTTCATTTTAACCTGGAAGCACAACTCATTCCCCAATAAAATGTCACTGGCAGTGCCAGTTATCAACAATACTCAAATTTTTTTTAACAACTATACAATCTATGGTGCATTTACCAGCCCCATGTGACTGTGTTGGGGTCAGCCAATTGTCTGCTTAAGCCGAAAGAACAAGTAGTGACAGAGATCAGGTAACTGTAAGCAATAGAGCGTTTCTGGCACTAGGTGGAGGCATGGGCTTAAATATTTTTTTCATACAGCAAGTTTGCTTCAAAGTGATGCTGTCAGAAGGAAAGTATGGGGGCTGCCATTGCTGGCCCTCTTTTGAAAATGCTAGTTGCATTGGAGCAACTAGTATGTTACATAGACCGGGACCAGGAGCAAGCATGCTATAAATGAGTGTCAGAATTACTTATCTATATTTATTCCAGGTCTGAGATTCAGAAACCATTATAGCCCAAAAATAATCATGACCACCAGGTAACTAACATTCTTAAAGGGTATCTATGGTCAAAAATTAAAAATAAATATGTATTTGTATGTTAAAGTTCTCTCCCACTCCTAATTAACATATTGATCCAGAAGTCTGTAAACGTACTTATTGAAGATGCCCATAGGATGTACTTCCTCAATCCACTGACACCATTTCACTCAGCCCTGTGAATGAACTTCCCTGTGTCACATCTCACACAGAGCCTGACTTCTGAACTACAACTCAATGTTTGAACAATGTAACATTATCATTGCTTGCTGGAAGCATTGCATTATGGGATATTTAGTATTGAGAAATAGAGAATGCATCACATCAAGCAGCAGGGAAAGAAATGCAAAGCACAAAATGTTTTTGAAAGTGATGGTCAGACAGAAGGCAGCAATCACTACATAAAATGGACAGGGGGTGGGGGTGGGTGGGGCACACACACTTTTTGGGGAAAATCAAGGTCATATGTAGATTACGTAGTGCTGGCTACTAATTTCTAAAGCTGGTTCTAGTTTTGGATGAGTTGTGTCCAGGCCTTATTTAAATATTAAATAGATCACTGTATATGGCTGCCAAAGGATGTACCCATGAATAGAGGAGAAAACTGAATGGTTTGTCTGTAAAAAATTAATCAAGGCAACTGGGCTTGCTGTATTTTTCTTGAAGACGTGTAGCTTTCTCAATTCAAAAATGTCTGGGGATCAGTTGCCTTATTTTAGTTTTTACAGATATACCATGACCTGGATGAATGAGAACCTACACAGACAAAATGAATGGTTGTTAATTAAAATCTGAGCTCATTATACAGCCCAAATGTTAGTAAAATGGCTCACATATAAATATTTTTAAATAGGAGTTTAATTCAAATGTAGGGCCTAATTTACTATTAAAACCATAAGTGATTGAGAAGTCAGTGAAGTTTGGAGTTCATAAGCTATCAAGATAACCTTTGAACACTTTAATCATTAAATTATGAAGAGAAAGAAGTTCTATTTTTCATATCTTCCTTAGCTGGATGTTTAAAGTAAACACAAGTTCATCTCACCCCACAGTTTAATGTGTGTGTGTGTGTATATATACAGTATATATAGATATATCTATCTATATATATAGATAGATAGATATATATAGATAGATAGATATATATATATGATTTGCAGCCAATAAATACATTGTATTACATGCTTCATTGGGGTGCATTCTTCCAAATGTTAATGTAAAAAATTAGTCTTTACAGTAAATCGGTCTACTAGTAGTATTGGGGTACATTTGCGGTCCTCTTCTGAAAATGCTAATTATTCGTCTGTATTGCCATACCAATAGTGTCAGCACATTCTGAGTGAATGACCTTACTGACTCAGAACACCTAGCATATCTGGAGTCCTGACTTCACTTCTTACATCAGAGGCTATATTGTAGAAGACAGAACAAACGTCGATTTTGTGAAGCATTTATCATGTAACATAACATTTTGGCCAGTAGATGTCACTAAAGGCACATGTAATTTATTATAAACACAACACATTGAGAAAGCTGAATTCAAATCTGAAGAGAATAAAATATTTTTTCCTTCAGTGTAAGAAAATCTAACAGAAGGACAGCTACAGTGTCTTTCTAGCACTTTGTGATGTTGCTGTCATACTTTGCATATCCACTAGGTAAGTTCAGTATGTGCATTAAACATGATGCGTTATTATGAAACACCAGTCCTTGCAAGCCAGCTCATCTGACCAAGGTTTGTATATTTTATTACATGCCTACATTTGTGTACAAACACTAATGAATTTTTACAGTTCTAGCCAATGAGAGGTTCAGTTTTGCAAGTAACACAATGTGATGATGACGGCTATGCCATTACTGAATTAGGAGACTGTGGGGTGGATTTACTAAAGGGAAATAAGCCGTGCACTTTGCAAGGGAATTTTCACTTTGCAGAGGAAGTTTCCCCTTAGTTTAGTGAATGAGGCGAAGCTCTCCTGAGTTCAATTACCGAATCATGTGCAAGGAAAAATGCTGTTTTTATTTTTTTCTTGTACATGATTGGGTATTCTTTGCACGTGAAATTTCATCACATTTACCAAGCAAAGGGAAACTTCCCCTGCAATGTGCAAATTCCCTTGCAAAGTGAATAGCCTATTTGCCTTCAACACCCAGCCTCGCCTGAGGAAACATGGCAGCAGGCTTTTTTCAGCAAAGCAGTTGAATATTTCATAATTGCAAGAACGAATGAACGAAAAAAGAAAGAAAGAAAGATTATTCCCTTAAAAGTCCAATTTTAGCTTTTAGAAAATGTTCTACCAGTAAAGTCTGGATACTTTAAAACTTTTAGTATTGAATATCTTGCTGTGTTTCGTTCGTCCATCAACAGCTAATGTATGCACTGAGTAAAATAATTATGTGGTGACTGGATACTGGCTCCCTATGGCCTCAGTCTTGTGTAAATAACTTTCCTCTCTGTGTGTTTTAATGTCAATTTTATTCAGACTAAATCTTTAACGTTAGAAAAGTAATTAAAAGTTAAACTCCATTTTGTCAGTTTTAGTTACACATACTAGCCTCTAGGTATTACTTATTAGCGTTGCAGCCTTTTGTGGAAATTGGATTTTTTATTGCTAACTCTGTATTAGGAATTAAAACAGGGATATATACAATTATATTGCAGAGTGCAAAGACTGCTTAGACTTTGTAAACTGCTGGTGTGGGGAATTCCTAGCAAGTCTAGCTATGAAATGGCAGAGGTATCTCTCAATTCCTGTACAACCTTAGCCCACTAAAAAAACTGACAGGATGGATCAAGTCATGTGGTGTTATCACTCTAAGAGGAGAAAATTTTGGGACGATTTCACACTATTTAAGATGTGACATATATGCTCTTACTAATAAAATGTGAATACCAGAAGATTCAAACCATGTATTTAGTTTGAAACCAGTGAAATCCTAAGACTTTTGGTCCCTGAGTCTGCTTTGCCTGTTTAAGACCTGACATATTTTAGGACAGTATGGTGACATGATGACATATGGGTTCCTGAGTCTGATTCACGTGTTTATGACATGACAAATTCGACGAGAGTATGTTGACATGATGACATTTCGGTTCTTCAGTCTGCTTCACGCTGTCAAGACTTGACAAATTTTGGGACAATTTGTTGACATGATGACATTTTTGCTTATGAATCTGCTTTACCTGTTTAAGACCTGGCAAATGTCATGATAGTATAGTAACATGATGACATTTTGGTTCCGGAGTCTGTTTCATGTGTTAAAGACCTGACAAATTTTAGGACAGTGTGTTGACATGAGACTTGGATAGAGGTGACTTGATCTCCATCTTCATGGTCATTTCCATTTTTATTGCTCCTGCTTGCTGGTCTCTTCCCTCAACATTTCTGTTGGTTCCTCTGCAAATGTATCTGTTAGTGAGAAGAGATCATTGGAAAGGTATAATGAGTAAGTGGACCTTACTTTGTAGACCCACCAAGAAATGGACTGAACTAGATCTGAGAACTGCTGAGTGCCAGTACCCATTTCCGAGCCATCCATGCTGGACTAGTGGGAAAAAGTGTTCAATCTGAAACAGTGCTTTGCATGAGATGAGAATTTAGGTAATCATTGCCTGTAATTTAAAACATATAACCTGGAGGAGTCATCTGCAGTGAATATTTAGTCACTGTCATGTTCACTGCTTTATAAATAGGCTCCTATCTTTTGTAACTCCTAGTACCCATTTGAATATTTATTTGATCAAAGTTCTCTTTTAGAAATGATTTCCTATGACATTTGTAAGTGTCATTAATATTTATTTTAGTAGCAAAGTTTCTTCATTGTGTTCTTACCAGTACAAAATCTCATTGGGTGTTGGCAACCCAGGAAGTGATAGATGATCAACATCATAATATTACTCACTTTATTCTCTGCAAGCATGTTCCCTACATTCTTCTATTCTTGATTGACTTTGGTTTGTGCCTAAGCATATTTCTTTGTACAATGTTTGCTTTAAGGCTGCTTGAAAGCTTCTTGTGAACTAATGGCAACTGCTTAAAAATTGGAGCCTTCCTAAGGGATAGATTACGGTAAATCAGGTGCAATCAGGTGGGTACAAAGAAGCTTTTTCCTCAGTTTTTTCCTAAGTGGGGATGGCCTTTGGGGAACAAAATAAGCAGTACTGACATAGCAGTAAAGTGCAGGAGTTTGTGTTAGGACAGACATGCCGCAATCATCTTCCTTATTGGGCAATGGAAAAGAGTTTGATGGTCCCGACAATGTGCAACAGGACCAGCGGTCAAGCAGGGGACACAATTACTGTAGAAAAATTCCTTGTTGAATTTACCTGGTTGGGTTTGTATTTACCATTTGCTAGGTACAGTATAGTTGCTGCTGGCAGTATCATACATCCATAGAAATCATTAATTTGGGTATGCAGCAAATCAAGAACTTGTGTGTACTGAGAAATTCCTCTTACACTAGGTTGCAGTTAGTGAACAGACATAGGTCTCTTAATGTTGAACAAACTTAACTTTCTTAAAAACCTTAGCAGATGCTAAATTTCTTCCTTAAAATAAATACAACACTCGTATGGTTAGAAAGATGTTCAATGAAAGCAGTGTACTGTGATAAATTACTTAGCTTTTCCCATTCTTTAAACATCAATGCAGTTGAACAGCTTTTCAACAGTACATTATAGCTAAAGCCTGCTATTTCAGCTATGTTCACCTGAAGTAACACAACCCATTGTCTAGCAAACATCTTAACAACTATGTTAACAAGTATGCAAGTATGCATGTAAGAGTTCTTATCATTAAGCTTGATGGAGAAAAGTGAGAGTAATTGTGAGGCAAGATTGCAAAGCAAGTAACGCCCTGTCCAATGATGAGGAAATATTTGATGTAATTGGGAAAGGGAGAGCTGGGAAAATTAAGGGAACAGGGGAAATGAGAAGCAGAGAGTGTGGTTGCCTAATGCAACTTGCATCAACATCAGTGAATGAAAATGATCTTCATCCGGTCTATAGCTTATGTCCAATTTTTCCTTCTCATCATAAAAAAGTCTGCCTCAGAGCTTGAGTAGAAATTGTGACCCTGCAGCCCACCTAAAGATTCATACAAATCTGAAAGATGATTACAGTGGCACATAATTTACTATACCAGGGAACCACACTCCTAAATGAAAAGTAGGCATTGCTTCAGTGTGTCTTGCTGATCCTCAAAAAGTCACTACAAGCTAGCTCGCAAGGGGCTTTCTTAGTTGCCAAGTGTTTCAGTGTTTCAGTTAAAGGTAAGTTCAGTTGCATGCCATTTTTAGCTAAAAATTACATCTCCATCTATCATTATTATGATTTATTAGTAGAGTGATTAAGGGAATAATTCTGATTGTCAATCAGGGCCCTAAAACATTTACTACTGGTTTACTACGGGAGTTGAGGATGTTTACATAAAAAGTCTGAAGATTCACTTAAATTATCCAATTATGAGAAAAACAAATTTGTGTTTGCTTATCCAATCATGTATAGATTTCATTTACACATGATTGTATAATTGAAATGGATGTTCACTTTTTTTGTATGAACATTATTAACAGAATTGGTGATCAGCTGAATGATGAAGCAGTCAGTTTACTAAACAGGTGCAATGTTAGAAGCACAGGTTCAGGGTGGCAAAAAGCATACATACACTGCAGAATCTGATTATGAAAGCCACACAAACATGGACTTTTCACAGCAATGTCTCTGTGACATAATCAGTGTAATATGGCTGCATCGAATAGTCTCTAAAAGACTCTATAACAACAGAGAGAGTCAAGCTGAGAATCACTACTTCAGTAAATCAGTACAGAACAAAGCTACTTGTGATTTTCTTCATAAACAGCATCCCTCACAGTGAAGTCCAGGGAAGCTCCAGTAACAAAGGTGAACAGCTGGAGGGATCCAAGGCCTAAGGACAAAGGGCATCCATTGCAACTGGAGCACTCTGGTATCAATAGGGGAGATGCCCCCCACAATAACTGGGTTGCTGGAGAAGCTGAAGGCTCCCTATTTATTTGCTAAGTAGTTCATGTTGATAATATTTAAACATGTGCACGGCCAAAAAAATTTGTTTTCTTATGAAACAAATGAAAACGAAAAACGTTTCCATTCGTTTCATCAAAGAAAACACATTTTTCTGCTGTTTCGGATTCGGAGGAAACAAGCTTCCAAATCCAAAACCGCATACTGAAAATGCAGAACAAGCGGCATCCATGTCGGCCGCCGGCGCGTTCTGTGCTTGCGCGCCGACATCTTTGAGTGTATCTTGTTATACACCAAGATGGCAGTGCCCGTATGTTCAGGCGCCGCCATCTTGGTGTATACCAAGATATACTCAAAGCACGCCTGCACAGGACGCTCGTTCTACAAACGAATTTATGTATATAGTTTTTTATATTTGGGCATATAATACATTCGTTTTTTCGCATTCGGACGAACCGCCGAATCAACTGAATTTCGTTGATTTGCAGGTTCGTCCGAATCTGAAAACGTGTCTAATAATAATGTTTTGTAGTTAGTTTGTAGGCATATTAGCAGTGTTAGTACTGTTTAGAGTGGAGCGTCTGTGCCTTACATTTTTGATAAAGTTTTTCCTGACAAGGGTTAGTTTTAGAGAAAAAAAATGGTTAAGAAAAACACTCTTAGGTTTTTTTTTGTTTTTTTTTTTTGGGGGGGGGGGGGGGGTTCTGTTTTTTTACCATTGGGAAGATTTTTCTTCCTGTCCTGTAGTCAGAAAGAAAATCTCTCCAAAGTGAGGGGAAATTCCCTATTAGACTGCAACTGAAACAGATCTCCCCTTGTAAGTTAAGTAAGCAGACCAGAATAGGTAAGTGAAGAAACATTGTGGGGTCTATTCACTAAGCTGCCGTAGGCAGCCAAGTAAACGACCGACCTGAAGCGACCTGTTTGGCTATTCACTTCAGGCTGGTATGGCTGATTTCAGCCATATATCGGCTGAAATCAGCCGTACATCGCGTGGCTTGTGTGGGTTCGGGTTGGCCGAACATGCTCAGCATGTTCGGCCGACCCGAAGTGCAGAAGGAGTTCGACTCAGCCAATCCAACCATTGGATCGACTAAGCCGAACCTCCGGCAGGCTACTCGCTGCTGTTTGGTCTATTCTCATAGATGCCGAACAGCAGTGAGTAAATAGCCGAATGTGAGTCCTCACTAGACGGGACATGATGGAGAACTGCAGGTTCCCTCTGCTGATTGACAGCAGCAGTGGGCAGGTGCAATAGCTAGTTTGCTATTGGCTATTGCAAATTGAAATAGCCAATAGGAATCTAGTAATGCATTCTGGCTCAGTCGAGCCGAGGCATATGCCTTCGGCTCGACTGAGCCGCTCGGCCAACTTCGGGAGCTGTACGGTCTATAAGGAATAGCCCGTACAGCAGCCCTTCAGTTCTACTGGACCGAAGGGGTCCTGGGGCCGAAGCTAGCCGAAGGATCAGCCGAAGGTACGGCTAGATCATTCAGCTGCTTCGTGAATAGACCTGTTTGTTTGCCTGTGCACCATTATGTTTGGTGCCTGACTTGTGTTTTTGTGCTGGAAGTGTTTGTGTAGTGGTTGGGGAGTAGAAGAAAGGGAAGAAGTGTCTCTGTTTATGTGCTACAGTCAACTTTACTTTACAAATGTGATATGTTTTTCTTCAAGTTCGTCTAACTCTTTCAGTAAAGTTTATTTTTCCACTGCATTCAAACTTGTCTGGATGCTCCATTATTGTTGCAGTTTGAGAACTGTTGGGGTATGTTTCAAAGAAATAGTGGCAGACTCTGTTGGAAGATGTGGGATTTGATTTTGTGTGCTGTGTAAACGGGAACTGTCTTGAGGGTGATAGCTTGCAAACCCTCTGTGATGGTGCCGTGGGCCTTGGGACCAGTCTTCCCTGTGTTCAATGGTCATTTGAGGACAGCTAAAGGAAAGAAGTCTATGTGTACGTACTACTTAACCTGGGGTAGAACTGTGATTCCTGTGTCTGTGGCAAGTTACAGAGTCCTGGGTTCTAAGAAAGGCCTCTGACCCCTTAAAACTAACAGAAAGAAAATTGCCCAGTGCCTTGCCCTTTTACATGCACTATGATATGAAAATATTTTTTTGTAAACACTCATGTCTCAAGTCTTTTGCCACTCCACCAGAGCCCTGGGAAAATGTTTACAGGTACACATATCTTTGAGAAACACCTCCAATACTTGCTTCACCATTCTGGAAAGAATGGGCTGACTCATGTCAAAAATGTGTGCAGTACAGGCTATAAAATGGCATTCCCTGTGAAGTGCAACCCCACAAGCAACTTGCACAATGCAGACAAACACAATGGCAGCCCCAGATCCTCCTTGACAAAGCCAAAATTCCTGGATGACAAAACAACCAATACTTCTGCATGACTTCATGATTACTCAAGCCATCTAGAGAGAAAGAACAAGCTCTCAAAAGACATGAACAACCATAACCAGGGCTAAAATGACCTCTGCATTGAGATACCTCCTCACTAATTTCACCAAGAACAAATCAGCTCTGATCTACCTACAGCCCCTCCACACGAAGGAGCAAGCATTTTCCAACATTACAAAATGTTAAACAATCTTTAAAATACAGATTTAACCCTGGTGAATATGCAACAATGATGTAGCTGGACAATATGACATTTGGTGGTTAATGGTATTTAATCCAAATGTGCAGGTGAATGTGCTATAATGGTGTTTTATGAATTGGAAAAAAACCTTGCTAGTGGATATGCGAATCTCTTGTAAACATGCCAATTTGATGACATGAAATCATTCTTTCCCACAATAAAGTGGTGATTTTTATGTAGTGCGATATATTGTATATTAATTATGTGTGATCTACTGTATCTATCCATTTTCTATCTATCCATCTATCTATCTATCTATCTATCTATCTATATCTATCTATCTTTCTCACATAAACCCTCAGCAACCTTTAAATACAATGTTCTGTACCTGCAATAAAAAATATTTTAATCAACCAATATAGCCCATTTTCTTCATGGAGCTTTATAAATAATCTTTAAATATAAGCTTGGCGTTTCCTTTTACTATGTAATGAGGACGCTATATGCAGCAGTGTGCACAATTCATACACAGAATAAAGGGGGCATAACCTGCAACATGATCTTTCTACAAGATGGAAATATTAGGGCCTTAGAATAGAAACTTGACATTTGTTTGTGTAAGTGTAGCTCCATGGCTTCTTATCTAAGTAACCATTAAAACCTGTGTAGCATGTGAGATAGATGTCTAAGGGAAATGTATGAAAAGTAACCTTTTACAATTGCAAATAGCAAGACAAGTGTACTAATAATTATATGTTTTTTTTTGTTATAGACACTGCATACATCAGATGTTAAAAAAAAAAAAACACTTCTGTATATTGCTTGCAAGTTCCATTGTTCTTTCCTATAGGATTGCTGTTTTAAAAATCTATGTATTTAAATTGTTGGCACTGTTTCCTGGTGCTGTTGAAAAACTTTTTTCTATTTGATGATCATATGACTGCATTTCCATGAGCACATTTATCATTTATTTAATATAAGTGCTGGAATGAATATATACAATTAATGATAACAGTTGTCATACAGTATATCCTTATACATTTTAGGCTATATAGTATATTTGACCTGTGTTTTATATGTTCTCTGAAACCTGCAAATGAAATCTTACCTTTGACCTACTTATGTTATAACATGGCTGAATTTCCCATAATAAAACATACTTTAATGACCACCCGGTGCCACTAAAATAAGTGTACCTTCCTATTGTTAAGACTTGTTGGCGACTGGAGCCGTTTTATTTGCTCCATTTAAATATAGAATATAAAGTATCACACAACAAGTATGTTTCCGTCTTGACTGCCTCTGGATACTTGGCATAATAACCACTGCAACTTAACATCACATGGTGTTTGAAGCTATAGCTAAATGCAGCACAAATATATATAAACAAAGTTTGCTGGCATACCACCAATATATAAACTGGAACAATAGGAATCTTTCAAAGGAATGGAAGTGGTTGAAACAATATGCTGATCTTATCTTCATAGGTCCTCTTAAAGCACATGAAGAAGAAAGATATTATTGCAGAAAATAGAATGCTAAGTGACCGCAAAATGGAAACCCAATGGTGGCACTATACAATATCTGTAACAGAGAGCGAAGTGAATGTTAATCAACCAAGCAGCATGTTACTAACCTTAGTGAGAAACTGTGCTTTCACTCTTGAATAACTGATTCGTGACAGAATTGTATTTTGAATAAGTCAAAGTGTTCCAATTGCTCTAAGAAAAGCTACTGATACTGCAAGAAGCCATGAAGCTGCTTGCATCCAAATACCATTCATGGCAGATAGCATGCATGAAGCAGGCAAAACAACCAGTAATCTCAAACAGATGAAAGAGAATCTGTTTAAATACCAGCAGATGTGCGAGATCACATACATGGCAAAACTTCCCTGTGAAAGGGGAGATGTGCAAAAAGAGCCATTATTATGCTAAGAATTATTGCCTTAAGTCATTAATACAGTTGGTTAAAGTGACTTGTGAACTAAAAATGTTAATAAAAATCTATCAGCCTTGGTAAATGCAAATAAATATGATCCATCTAAGCAGGTTATGACAGAAAATGCTTCTGGAGTCAGACTTTTCTACCAAACACAAGCTTTATGAATATGGTGCAGATCTATTAAATATAAAAGGTGCACTTAAACATTTTCTTACAAAGGCAATAAATAAAAGTTAAAGCTTTACATTGTTATCACCATGGAAGCCCAGTGCTTGTCAGAATTTGAAACTAACACATTTAATGTTGGCTTCAGAAGATTTTTAAAATGTGAAATCATCTGATTCCACTCTTTTATTCTTAAGAAGCTGTAAACCGGGAGCATTATCAAATGTTTACACCGCAAGACATACCTAGTCAACTACCTGCTGCAAAACACTTCTTTGTTTTGGATGCAAGGTTAGAGTATTGGCAAATGAAGCATGACTTGAGTGCACCCAAATCCACTCAAAACTGTGACTGCAAACCCCTCTTCCCAACCCAGTCAGTTGCAAAGAGGGGCATTCTCCTGCCTGCAGCTATATGTCACAAAGGGCCAATGCTTGGGTGAACTCAGATGAACTGGGTTCACACTAAGCCCAAGCTCAACTCAATCATCATCTATAAAGCCCAACTGGGCTTTTCCTGTGTTGTGTTCATGTAAAGTTGAATTTGCTGCTGACTGACAGATTAGACACATTTTGTATTATGCATTGCAAAGCAACAAAACATTTCAGGGATAACCTGATTGAACCAGCAGTGAAAACACTCTCCAGCTATTATTTAAAGTTGACTTCATTGCATATTGTATCCTCTAAATTCGTAATTGTTGTAAGCTCTGTCTTTTTTCTTGCTGTTGATACCCAAATTATTTAGTGAGTGGAGCAACACAGGACAGGTGTAGAATGTAGTATGTAAGGAGTAACCCTATAGCTCTCTACTGTAGACTTAGCCAGTAAATCACCGTGGCTGCAGTGAAATGATATGAAATATTGTAAGACTGTGTACCGGGGCAGTCATAATAACAGTGACAAAGAAGGAGACATGACATGTCTGGCAAATAAGGTCTGTTTTTTAAAGTTGTCCCCCATAATATTCAGTAAACCATATTCAGTGAACAGCACAGGTTGACTTCTATTCACCTTGCAATGAAAAAAAAAATTACTACCCATCAGCATGGAAGCATTTCTAAGAGTTTGTACTTTAAAAGAAACTGCATTTCTTAAAGGTTAGACTACAGTTTCAAAGAAAAAAAGACAGATTATCATGAAATGACCCAGTCATTAACCTAGGGCCCCATGAGATTAGGAATGTCGGACAAATGTCAAAACCAATTTTACAGTACTTAAGCCATAATGACATGACTTCCTTAGCACTCCTAGCTGACAGCCAGCTGTACAAGTCATCTATTACTTTTTGGAAATAATGTTGCTATCGCTCCATTTATATGCGAGAGGGTGCAAAGGATTGCTATTTGTGCTGATGGAAGGATCGTCCTTTGTCTGGGCTAATCCTCACTTTTTCTGAGAGCTGTAGTAATGGGGCTCATATTAAAATACCCAGAAGTTGTCCAAAAATCCACCACAAAAATGTGTGTTTTGGGTTGTAATTATGCATATACCGTGTTTAAAGAGGTAAACTTATTCGATTGACTAGAATATTCATTTATTCTATCCACTATAATGAATTTGTGTGCACACACACAAGTTTATGTGCCTAAATTATTGCAGTAGACTCCTAGCCAAATGCAGGATTGGGGCATTTTATTTTTTATGAATGCTGAGCGCTACTCCAAAATATAGATCTAAATGCCACAATGTACATGGACACATTGGTTAAAATATAGCTGCATTCAATGCATCCCCCTCCCCCCAAAAAAGTACCACCAAGAGTGGCATTTTTTTCTGCCCATGTGCATAAGGCCTTAGATGAGCATTCGTTTTTGTACTATTCATGCACTATTGTTCAGTATACTAAAATTAGTATGCTGCCAAGATGAGGTGCAGTGCAAATGCTTGCCTTCAGATTATGTGATAATACAAAAAGAAAGCAGTATCCTCTTACCCTCACAGATAGCAGACATTGATTCTAAAATATATAATTATGCCAAAAAGATATTTCATCTGATCAGTTGAAAATTCAAACCAAGCAACCTAATTCCATTAATTTTTAGAGCATAGCTACTACTTTAATTGATCCAGTTTCTTATACAGTAGGAGAGGTTTTAGGTTGGTTCCAGAACACTGGAATTGTTATTTTGGCTGATAGAATTCAAATAAGCTTTGAGATAATTATTGAGGCCAATCTGTTTTGCGTCAAAATGTAGTAAAGCTATTTCGGGGATTGTCCAACTTGTTAAGGAAAAATAAATAATTCCAGTAAGTATAAATAAACTAGTGGAAATACAACATGAGCTGTGAGGCTAATTGTTAGATTTAGCCTTTTTAAAGCAACTAAGCAGCATGTGACTTAGCATGAACATATGAGGATCTGGAAGCAGTAGAAAAAACACCTTTAAAAAAGTATTTTATTAAGAAAAAACACAAAATCTTATGACCCGTGTCATCTTTTAATCCATCATCAATCACATCATCCAGTGATGCAGATCCATCATCGCTCTGGATGAATGACATCCTGATGACTCACTGATACAAACACCCGTACATGACGACCCTCTCATACCAGACTGTCACTGCAAATTACAGTTCCCCAGCACTGCTGAAATGCAAACAGCAGCACTGGGAAACTGCCTAACATCATTGATAACATTTGGTCATGACCATATGTGGTCTGCAGAAGGACTTCGACTCAGCCGATCCAACATCTGGATCAGCGGAACTGAAGCTCCGGCAGCTCACTAACTGCCGTTCACACCATAGGGGCCGAACAGTAGTGATTGAATAGCCGAATGCTGCAGCTGTACCTCCGTGGTACCAAGCAGAGTAGCAAATAGTGGAAAAGGTTGAAAAAAAAGTTGAAGAAATATTTAAAAAAATTTAATAAATATTAGTTTTAAATTAAAAATAAATCAATTAAAAAAAACAATTGGGTGGAGTGCAGTGACAGCTGGCTCCACCCAATTGTTTCCTACTGGCCGGTACCTGCTAGAGTCTTCTAGTAGGTCCCGTCCAATTAACAAAAACTGGGCGGAGCCGGCCGGCTGGCTCTGCCCAGTTGTTATTGTTTAATGACAGTACAGCGTCCCCAGGTCATTTGGCGGATGTTCGCCCCGCTTCGGGTGTTACTTCGGCTCAGCTGAGCCGAAGCATATGACTTCGGCTTGGCTGAGCCTCTCAGCCGCCTTCGTCGGCTGTTCGGGCTATAGTGAATAGCCCATACAGCAGCCCTTCGGTTCGACTAAACGGAAGGGCTCCAGCGGCCGAAGAGAGCCGAAGGATCAGCCGACGCTACGGCTGGATCCTTCGGCTCCTTTGTGAATAACCCCCTTAGTGTTGGTAGTAAAACCGCCTCTAAATGAATGACTTTCATTTGCAGCCTCTGGGGGTTTGGCCAGATGAACTGGCCAAATCCATCCGTTAAGTCTACACATTCAGTGAACCTTGAGCAACTTCGGTTTGGCTTGAACTCCTGACCTGAACCTGAAACTCTTGCCTAATACCCAGTCTCATTGATTGTAGACACGTGTGCTGCTGGCGATCAGTGATTAGTAACACTGCAATTCGCACACTGCAGCCATCTGCAGATTTGTATTGCTCCTCCCAGTAGGCTCTGCTTGCTGCAGTTTGATCACAAATAGAATGTAACTCAAACCACATGCAGAAGACCATCCAGCTCCATGTGGACTTAGCCTTACTATGACTACTGTTCCATCTGGTTTTGCAAAAGTAGTATTCTAAACACATTTTAACCACCCTAAACTTAAAGCAGAACTAAACCTTTATAAAAATCACTAGCAGGTAGAGCTTTTTGGTAGAGCTTTGTAAGCCTCTTCTGTCAAAAAGTCCTTCCCTTTCTACATCACTTTGTTTCTTTGTGTACACTACAATTGGCATGTGTAAGGTGTGGATATTGAAGCCTGATGTCAGGATGATCTAACTCTAGAGCGAATGTGTAGGAGTTAAATGATCAGTGTCTGCCCAAGGGCCTAAAAGGTAAGACATTGGACCTGGAAGAAATGGTGGAGAAGATGCCAGCAGTAGACTGAGATTGACAACTTAACTTTGCATTCTAACAACAAAATTTAGCTTCTGTTTGTGCTCTTAATAAACCATCGATAACGTTTCCAAATCTTTGCAGGGGGCAAACACGGTCACTCTGAGTGGACAAATAAAGAACTTATTCAATGAAATTATGATAACCTACTACCTATACCTACTATGAGAATTCACTCCAAACAGTAGCGCATTAAGAATGCATCCACTCGCTGAAATCTTCATTTAAGGGCTTCCTTGCCCACTTTTATTAAATTAAAGTTCACAAAAACAAAGCAATAACCCTTGCAGGGCTTCTTTAGCATCTCTTGGCAACACATGCACATCCAGCCTCCTGGCTTTGCATTTGCAGCACCATTGCTCCGGCCTCAGACCTCAGGCAACTGTTTGTTCCTCCAGACAGTCTCAGTCTCCTGCTAACCTGCACACTTGTTCTTTTTTCAACTCGCAGCACCCTGCTGCATGGGACTCCACTCTGACTCCTTGGTGGAGCTTTCCTGCCTTCCAGGTGGAGCCCTGAACCCTTCCCAACACCTTTATTTTAAAGGCTGTGCACACCTGTGCCATCAGCAGGTGCTGGACACTATAAAAATATGGACTCAGAATTGGAGATTACACAGTAGCATTGCCGTGCACTGCCACACTACCTTCATACTGCAGATGCAGGCTAGTTAGAAAACAAACATATTGCTATAGTGCACAAGTATAAATTCCCATGACATCACTGCTTGAGACTGAAAAACCTTACTTTACCTGAATGTTTCTTATTTGGTATTTACATTTTAAATTCAAAGATCACCGGCTCACTTTTTTTTTTCTCCCACAGTTTCAGATGTTTATGTAGGCAGCTAATTAGCTGGACTGCTGCTCACTTCCTCTGGAGAAAATTGAATAGAAAAGAGTCCAGTGGGGATGTCGCTTGGAAACTGCTTGTACTGGACAAACACCTGTCTTTTTATATAGGCAACGTATACAGATCTTACAAAGTAAGAAAAGATAGCTAGCATATAAAATCAAGATCTATGAATTTATTATGTTATTCTTACTGCAACAGTTGTCTGTGGATATTCCAATGGCCTGGCCGTGTAATCAATTAATGTCATTTATTGTACATTAGCATAGCAAGATGGCCACACAGTTATCATATCAACTATAGAGTTAAGTGAATCTGCCTGGGTTCAATTCATGGCTAGTTTCATGAAACATCCTCAACATTCTGAAAAACCTGAACTTTTCCCTTAACCCCACTAAAGTTTATGGGAGGCAAAATTTCATATTCAAATAATTTCATTTGTTTCCACTCTAGTCTTTTTTGTATTTTATTGTTGATTTCAAATTGGGAAATGGGGTTAGGGATACAGGAAACAAAAAATACCCAAAACAAATGGCAGCAAATTTGGCTTACACAGGTAGCAAGGTGAATCTCAGTTTAGTGTAGCTTGTGTTTGCCTTTTCTCTCGTACAGTTGTTAATCTCTGGACTTTTAAGAGCAGCCACAATCTATTTCCTAAGTTGTAATGGATATTTTTTTCTCTCAATTTAGGACCTTGACCCCACAGGTACCTAATTCTGTAAGCAGTGAATCCTTCTTGCCATTCCATTTACCTAGCTCTCCCTAAAAATTCACTAGCACAGAAGATCCAAACCAAGATGCTCCCTCCAGTCAGACATCTTTATGCCCAATTCCCTCTAGACAACCCTCCCCAACAGGGCAACTGTAATATATAGGGCTTTTTACACAGGTGATCCACTTTATTAGGTACACCTGTTCAATTGCTTGGTAACACAAATTGCTAATCAGCCAATAACATGGCAGCAACTCAATGCATTTAGGCATCTAGATGTGGTGAAGACGACTTGCTGAAGTTCAAACTGAGCATCAGAATGGGAAAGAAAGGGGATTTAAGTGACTTTGAATGTGGCATGGTTATTGGTGCCAGACGGGCTGGCCTGAGTATTTAAAAAACTTCTGCTCTACTGGGATTTTCACGCACAACCATCTCTAGGGTTTACAGAAAATGGTCAGAATAAGAGAAAATATCCAGTGAGTGGCAGTTGTGTGAAAAATGCCTTGTTGATGTCAGAAGTCAGAGGAGAATGGGCAGACTGGTTTGAGATGATAGAAAGACAACAGTAACTCAAATAACCACTTGTTACAACCAAGGTATGCAGAATAGCATCTCTGGACATACAACACGTCGAACCTTAAATCAGATGGGCTACATCAGCAAAAGACCACAACGGTTGCCTCTCCTGTCAGCTAAGAACAGGGGAGCCCCCCATGTGATAGCATATTGGCAGTGACAAGGCAGAAATATTATACAATCAGCACTGAGTCAGGTGCAGAAGATGGTGATATATGGCAGGCAAACAGCAGTGAGCCAGTAATATTGTATGGAAAAATAAGGTGTATATAGGCCTTAGCAGAGTCCCCATGGGTGGCTGAGTGCAAGTGGGACCCAGCTGCATTTTGGGGCCCAAATGGGAAGGGAATATGGGGACTCTGGAATATGGACCTTGGGTTGCCAATATCTATGTTATGGCTCCAATGTTTAATAACATTTGGTAAACTTGGGTTTTACCCGTTTCTGCCATAAAGCCATTGTTCTGTCTTTACAGGGAAAAAGGAAGGGCTGGGCTATCTAGATCAGTGGTTCTCAACCTTTCTAGGGCCGGGACCCCTTGGTAACATTTGCCAAGTTGTGGTGACCCCCAACAGTAAAATTTGGGGTTGACGCGGCTGCTGCAGCGACATCTGGCGGCGTGGCGGAGAACTGACACTGCTGCGTTAGGAGAGGGCTGAGGAGGACTCTCACCTAGCACAGCAGAAATCACACAGCGACCCACAGGTTGAGACCCACTGCTGTAACAGCTAAAATGGCAAACCATATAACACAAGCCGAGTGTTTCAGCTTTTATTATTAAAAAAATAATGATGATAATCACTAGATGGGGACCTGATGGAGAACTGCAGGTCCCCCTCTGCAGTGGGCGGGTGCAATAGCTAGTTTGAGCCGCTATCTAATAGCGGGAGACTCCCGGCGACCCCTGGCAAATTGTCATTCGACCCCCGTAAGGGGTCCCGACCCACAGGTTGAGAACCGCTGATCTAGATCTTAGAGACTTCTGGGACCAAATCAAATCAGTTCTGATAGCTCTGATCAATATGTAGCTCCTAAACCATGGGTTAAGGGACACTGCTCTTTGGGGGAGAAGTTCTGATATTACTATAACTCTGCTTCTAAAATGTTCAACTTGTTGTCATTATATTTTCAATAATCAAATGCAGTTTGTAGGTTATTCCTACATTATGTAATGGCAATGAACAGAATTAGCAATAAAATGTATAATTATACTCAGAAGTCACAGCTTAAGAACACATTGTAATTATGTTGTGAAAATCATTTAAATATCTATAACTTACAAGCTGCCAACTTAGGTTTCTATTTTGGTTATGTCATATGCAAAGTGCAGCACAGAATACAGCAAGTATTTAAGTACGGTAATTATTTCCCACTAAAAGTAAGAGTTAACCTGACTTCAGATAAATAAAGGCTACGATTTAATGACACATCATCTTAAAGGTTATGGAGCATGCTACACTTTATTGCATATGTTGGGTCAAAAGTGTAATGCGAATGGGCCTAAATCAAGTAATTTTTATACAACAGGCTGTCAGCACCACTGCTTGCCTGGTATGTAAAAATCAGAAGGTGTTGCCATGTTCCCAAGATACAAGAGCATAATTTTTTCCAAGATCTCCAAGCTGCATAGTCTCACGTGTATGATCAAGATTCCTATATATACTGTATAAAAGAGGGTAATTTTTAGGGATGCACCAATGCCGATACTAGTGTCGGTATCGGTGCCGATACCATGTATTTGCAGAAGTACTTGTATTCATGCATAGTAGTTTTTTTTCTACATTGAGGGCCAGTTTACACCACAAATGCTGCGTTCCATATTCTTCGGCCTCTGGAACGCACTGGAATGCAAGCTGGCCGGCTCCCTGCATTCAGGGGTGGGAGGGGGCGTGGCGGTGCATTGAAATCAATGGCACCGCAGTCACGGCCTAGTGTGCCTGAGTTCTGGTCCAGTGCAATCTGCAAAAATACTGCAAGCACTATTTTTGCAGATCGCACTGGACCGGAACACAAGCACTAATGTGTGTGCGTGCTTTCCGGGCAATTGTACTACGGGCAAGGGGTGTGGCTGCAGTGCCATTCAATGCACCACCATGCCCCCTGCCACCCCTGAATGCAGGGAGCCATCCAGCTTGCGTTCCAGAGGTTGAACGCCCTGCAACACAGCCTTTGTGTTGTAAATCGGCCCTTAACCCTGCTTCGGGCAGGCAGCAAGGCTAAATGTAAAGTGGGAGCCATTTTGTACAGGTGATCTTGAGCGGCAATATAGCCATCCAAAATCACTTGTAACCAGCCTGATTCTCCCTCTCCTCCCCCTCCCTTCTCTCTCTCCGGTGGCCGTGTCCCCAGCCGCTCCCTCTAATATCGCTCCCTTTCTCCCTGCCCGCTGGATCCCTTTCGGCCATGCTATTTGGGGTCCCCCGCTCTTCTGGAGGACCCGGGATCACGGCAAACTAGATCAGGATGGAGAGCAAGGAGCTGAGTAGAGAACGTCCGTTTTCTGCTCTGCTCCGTGTGTGCAGTGACACACGAATGCTGTACTCACAGACTCCTGTCACAGGAGAACGAGCACCGTGCTGTGCTAGAACTCCTGTGTTGGATGTGACGCGGTGAATAAAGAGACCCTGTCACCGCCAAATGCTATCACACAGGGGCTTGTTAGCTCCTGTGTAATATAAGTGAAGTCAAGTGAAAAAAAAATAGTCAAAAAATAAATAACAATTAAAAATGTAAATACATCAAAATGCAAAAAATAATAATTAAAAATGGGAATAAAAATGTAGCTCCCTGGCCAACCACTAAGAGGTTTGTTACAATTTGTGCATGCTGTGAGAGGCTATTAATGTTCAGGAGTGACCTTTGGAGATCAGTTGAGCCTCCCCCTGGGCTGCGGCTGTAGATGCTGTAGATTGTCTGATCCTTCTAGGCCAGTTTCCTAGGGAGGTAACCATTTGCTCAGACTGGGACTGAGGCCCAGTGAGTAAAACTTAAGGATGAAGATGCCAGGTACAAGGAACCTGAGAAGTTGATAATTTATGGAAGCATGGTGATTTCTTCTGAAATGGACCAGTAGCTATACCATCAAGTATTTCACAGCCAAGGACGAAAGACACAGGTTGCTGGATTGGCTTAAAGGTTCTCTACCTGTGAAGGCCGTGAATACTTTGTTCTATCATATTTGGAGTTTACAACATCTCGGGTGTCCTGTACCCTCTCTTACAAAGTTCTTTAATAAAAGTTAATTGAGAATCATATCATCTATGTGGAAATAAGTTTTATCGGTCGCCACTGGAGGTCGGTAAGTGCTTTTGGGACAGCAATGGAACTGTACAGGCTAGGAGGACCCAAATTATCCAGCGGCTCCTTCTGGGGTGAGCCCTACACGGAAATTGAAAAAAGCTTTATATACACGTTTACATTAAAGTGGCTGATGAAGTGTGTTTCTTTTTTGGCACTGACATCATGCATATTCAATGGATTTGCTGGTCATTTTGGGAAAGCTTATCATTAAGTACTCCCCCATAAATATGGGGGAGTACTTAATGATAAGCTTTCCCTAAATGACCGCCAGTGATTGCATTTGTAGACACTCCAGCTCCATGTAATGAGAACTAAAAACCCTGTCAGTTGTTTTTGCATGCTACAGGGAACAGTGGCATCACTCCCTCTGGCAGCAAGCAAGTGACATTGCTTGGGCGTAGCAATTGGCTGCTAAACCTAAGTACTCTTATTGGAGGTGGCACATGATCTCCATTGCCTGGCAGCACCAATTGCTGCCACTGGCTGCAATAGTAGAAGCAAGGTGGTGGGGGAGCAAGGTGAGTTTCAGTAGGTCGGGGTGTGCCTTTGAAAATACACTGTCACTTTAGCCTGGTGTGGGTGCCCATCATAGTGCCAAAGCACTGATCCCAGAGCATCACACCCTGTACTTTTTTTGTTAGAACTTTTTTGAGATATGACATTTCATTCACTTCTACGGGCACAGCTGGGTGCAAGGCAGTTGTACCACTGCGTTGAAAAAAAGTAAGGCAAACATTACTTTTTTTCAATGCACACCACCCTGTTCCTTCAGCAACATGCTGGTGTAAATGGGCACTATCCATGACAAGGCAAATTGCCTTGTCTTGTGTTGGGGCTGTGCTGCAAACAATGGTCAGCGCACCTCCAACCCAGATGGTGTGAATGGGCCCTAAATGTTAACTATTATGATTATTATTGCTGTTATTATTATTAATTTATATAGCACCATAATTTATTGTGGTGGTCAACACAACTAGTATAATACATAAAACTGATCTAGAGGGAGAAGGGGATAACATGAGATGTAAGGTATATACTGTATATACTGTGTGTGTGTGTGTGTGTGTGTATATATATATACACTATATTGCCAAAAGTATTGGGACATCACTATAAATCATTGGATTCAGGAGTTCCAATCACCTCCATGGCCACAGGTGTATAAAATCAAGCACCTAGGCATGCAGACGCTTCTAAAAACATTTGTGAAAGAATGGGTCGCTCTCAGGAGCTCAGTGAATTCAAGCGTGGTACCGGGATAGGTTGCCATATGTGCAATAAGTCCATCCGTGACTAAATATTCCACGATCACCTGTTAGTGGTATTATAACAAAGCAGAAGCAACTTGGAACAACAGCAACTCAGCCACGAAGTGGTAGGCCACGTAAAATGACAGAGCGGGGTCAGCGCATGCTGAAGCGCACAGTGCGCAGAAGTCGCCAACTGTCTGCAGAGTCAATAGCTACCGACATCCAAACTTCGTGTGGCGTTCAGATTGGCACAACAAAAGTGTGTAGAGAGCTTCATGGAATGGGTTTCCATGGCTGAGAAGCTGCATTCAATCCTTACATCACCAAGTGTAATGCAAAGCTTTGGATGCAGTGGTGTAAAGCACGCAAACACTGGACTCTAAAGAAGTGGAGACGTGTTATCTGGAGTAACGAATCACGCCTTCTGTCTGGCAATCCGATGGACATGTCTGGGTTTGGCAGTTGCCAGGAGAATGGTACTTGCCTGACTGCATTGTGCCAAGTGTAAAGTTTGGTGGAGGGAGGATTATGGTGTGGGATTGTTTTTCAGGGGTTGGGCTTGGCCCCTTAGTTCCAGTGAAGGGACCTCTTAAGGCATCAGCACACCAAGACATTTTGGTCAATTTCATGCTCCCAACGTTGTGGGAACAGTTTGGGGATGGCCCCTTCCTGTTCCAACATGACTGCGCACCAGTGCACAAAGCAAGGTCCATAAAGACATGGATGAGCCAGTTTGGGGTGGAGGAACTTGACTGGCCTGCACAGAGTCCTGACCTCAACCTGAAAGAACACCTTTGGGATGAATTAGAGCGGAGATTGCGAGCCAGGCTTTCTCGTCCAACATCAGTACCTGACCTCACAAATGCACTTTTGGAAGAATGGTCAAACATTCCCATAGACACACTCCTAAACCTTGTGGATGCCTTCCCAGAAGAGTTGAAGCTGTTATAGCTGCAAAGGGCGAGCCAACTCAATATTGAACCCAACGGACTAAGACTGGGATGCCATTAAAGTTCATGTGCGTGTAAAGGCAGGCATCCCAATACTTTTGGCAATATAGTATATATATATATATATATGACAGGGTGTGTCTAGTCAGATGGTGTAGAAGGAGGCAGTGATAGATCTGTGACTGAAGAAAACATTATAAAAAAGTATCAAGGTTTAAAGAGCGCCACATGGCTTGTGGGAGGCCGGAGATAGGGGAGGCCCCGGCACATCCTAGATACAAGAGTGTAAAAAAAAAGATGGAGGATAGCAAACAAAATATCAGTTAAATTTTTCCATTTTATGTTTTTAGGATGTGAATGAGACAGCAGCATTAAAGTGACATTGGGAGTCTAAAGTTTCATGTGAGCATTCAAATTCAGACATTCAGTATTTTGTTTAAATGATCTCATTAGCTGGCGAAGGCCATAGAGATAGATGGTAAAGAAAATATATGCAAAAATAGAACCTTGTGGTACCCCAGCAGACAAAGGCCAAGCAAGAGAGTTACTGTGGGACTGAGATACACTGAAATTAATCCAGAAAAGAAGAAGAGATCCAAAATTGTTCAAATTCATTGATACCTCAAAAGAAAAGCCTGGAATAGTAAAGATTGGTCAACAGTGTCCAAGTTTGAAGACAGATCAAGAAAAATTAAAATAGAGCATAGGTAAGGGCTGTGGTTTGATTGGAGTGGAATTCAAATTGAACATGATCAAGCAGGCAGCAACTGGAAAGTTTGTCAGTTTATAGTGAATGTGTTGTTCATGTAGTTGTTCAAATGGATAAGAAAGGGAGAAGTGTGAAAGAGACATATGCTCAGAGGGGCTGAGGAGTCCAAAAAGGACACTTTAGGTATCAGAGTTATGATTTATGCACCTACAAAGTGGTAGGCATGCTCACGGGCGTCCTCAGGAGTGGTGTCACTATCTTGTACCTGATTGGAGACCCGACTGAGAAGAGGGCTGCCCGTGCACCTCTCGCCCCACACCTCTGGAGGTGTTGACAGGGAATGTAAGGATGGAGAGAGGCACCGGCACCGGTACTGGTGGCAGGCCATTTTTCTTAGATGCGCTTTTGTGTGTTGGACCAGCTGGTGAATTTTCAGGACTGAAATGACACTGGGACCTCCTAGAGCCAGGCAACAGGTGCAAGGCCAGTGAAGCACTGGCTGGATGAAGCTGCTCAGGGTACTGGTGGAGCTCTTCACCAAGTGGCAGGCCGGGAGTAAAGTCAGATTCAAGCCAAGGTCATACACGAGAAGCAGAATCTTGAAGTGCCAGATCACAGACCAGGAGCAGGGTCAGGAATCATAAGCCAGGGTCATACATGGGAGAGCATAGAGTAGAGGTACCAAATGAGAAGGGGGAAGCGGAGTCAATGGTCACAAGCCAGGTGAAACACAGGAGATCAGGAAACAGGAACAGAATCCAGGGCACACAGGGACTAGCTGACGACCACTCAGCAACTTGACCATGGCCTCTGTCAGTTTATATAGAGAAGCGTGCACGCTAATGAGTGTGCACCTGTACACTAACGGGCGTGTGCTATTGCCAAAGCGTGTTTGCCTGGAACTCTTAGCATAGGATTGCATGCTCGTGTGCGTGCACGTTTTTGAGCAGGAATTAGTTTGCAGGTAAGTCTCATACAGTCATCCAGAGGGGCCGCCAGGTGACACCCCACAAGGACCTCAACACAGATGTGTGTGGTGTCATTGTGCACGTGTGATGTCATCACACATGCACATAATGACGTCACATGTGCTCACCAAGATGGCCACCGGCAAAGAGAGTTCACCCGACACTTGGAAGACAAGCCATATCTCTGACAGGGAAACAAGATTGAACAATTTGCCTATGAATGAAAACAAAGGCAATGTGGTGCAGAAAAGTGGTAGCAGCCTAGCAGGTGTTCTGTGCCGAGTCCACATTTTTAATATTTGGCCATAACAGAAAGCAGTTTGTTCCCTGAAGTCCTGGAGATAGGGATATAAGTGAGTGTCTGCAGGAAACAGTGAGTACTCCTCCATCATGCAGAGCCAATGGGGAGGTGTCTTATAAGTTCAAATTCATTCTGCAGCAAGACAATGAGCCCAGGCATACAGTCAAATTAATAAATAACTATCTTTAACAAAGTGAAGAACAAAGTCTACTGGAAGAGATAATAAGATCCCTATAGAGTCTTAATCTTAACATCGTCGAGACGGAAGCAACTGAGACATCCTAAAGCCACAGAAGAACTGTGGTTCATTCTCTAAGATGTTTGGAACAACAAAAACTGTGTTGAAGCGCACCTAAGAGAATTGGGGCTAACAGAGGGTGGGCACACCAAATATTGATCTGATTTAATTTTTTGCTCTTTTTCGCATTTCAGGTGTTTAATTGATAAAATATAAACTATTTATTATATTATTTTTTAAAACATTCTCATTTTACAGCATTTTTTAACCTTTCCAGATCTGAACCCCATTGAAGTTGAACACCAGGTATAAATATTTATGTGTACTTACATTGGTCCAGCTTGGCCCAATGTAACTATATATATTTTATACCTGGCAGGGCCACAGGAATTCTGTAAAACACTGTATCCGGAGCTAATACATTGCTTTACAATGATCTTCCAGATCCTGAAACTGCGATGTGCTGAGGGACTTTTCTTCTGCCCCTCATTCGGTGAACACATAATATTTTTTATCAATTATTACTAGTCATTCTCTGATTGAACAAGGGGCAGATCTGCTTCAGTAAGGAAAAAGTAGCGGTATAATTAGGAAGTGCTGCAATATGTATTACAACTTACTGAGCATGATGGAATTTTTCTCCAGCTACAGTCCTCAGTGAGGTACAGAGACACAGTTAGCAATATTTAGAAAAGCACTGCAACAGTGTACCTGACCTACCCTCTATCCCAAAAACATAAATGTATGACCCCTTGAACTGTTGGCTGAACAAGCTGGTGTTTCTTTGCAAACATGCACTAAACATATATTTTTTTCATTTAAATACCTTTAGTATTAAGATTTTTGTGGATTCAGAAAGTGGTATCTTCTTGTGCTTATAAGGAGAAAAAAATAACCCTATAATAACCTATAGTGAGAAAATGTAGGCATCTAATTTGCAAATTAGGGTGAATTGTTGGTTAAATGTTTAGCTGATTGTAGTGACAGGCACACTTTGTTTATCCTATATTGTGTAAATTTTTAAATCAGTTCATTTTATCACAGAGTATGTGTTTGCCAAAAGGCCTGTTTACACTTGATAACTTCCATGTTAGTGGTTTTGAAGCAATTTACTATAAAAATGTGTGATGGTTTTAGGAACAGAAGCTTAGCCTATTCAGCTTTACTGTAAGTGAAGTCATTGCCCTAGAACCAGTATTCAAGCTGGAAGTTTGAAAATGCTGCCTCCCTAGAAAGCTTTTAGTTGTTAAAGCTTTTTGGTCCTTTTAACTGATTAACTGAGCAAGCAGTTTCAGCTGGCTTGGAATGGATAAGTTCCTTTTGATTTATTTTTATGATGTACTCAGGACACAGTTGATTTTGCTACCTGCAGTGTCCAGAGAAACGGCAGCATGATCTGTGGAGAAGGCAGACAGCAAGTCATCTCTCTATATTATAGCTCCCAGTGATTCACAGTCCTTCCCTTCTGCTTTCAGTCTGATTTCTGGCAGGGAGTATGGCAATTTATTATAAATGTAATATTGTCTCAGATAAAGATGTAGAGATCTGACTCAGAAACATGTGGGCTTTAGTATTTTGTTGACATACATTACTGCACACTTTAGAACAGTAATCAACATTCTAATTTAGGAAGAAAGCACTTTATTCCAGTAGAGATACTACTTACATACTATTTTCAGAGTCTTGCCTCCTATATAGGTAATCTTGTCCATATAGAGCACCAGAACTGTGGAAGCTGTAGCCAAATAAGACAAGATGAGGGCACAGGGCTTGTCATCAGTATTGCCTTTAAGCTTCCTGCAGCTGATTTCTCTAGTACAGACTTAAAGTGACACTAAACTCAGGAGTTAAATCACAAATTAGCAAATTTAAAGTGAGATTGTAGTCTATCATAGGAGTGAGCTTGGAGCGGTGGCTACTTTACAACACACACAGGGACCGTGGGGAACAAAAGTATCCACCCGCCAGAAGGAAGGACAATATCAGCACCAATTCAGAGATGATTTAAGGATCTCCAGCTGAGTGATGCATAAATAAGCTACATTTTTGTTAATAGGCTAATTGAATGCATTTTTAAGATTCAACTTTTTTTTAGAGTTTAGTGTCTCTTTAAGCTTGACCTACAATATACGTATTCATACTCTTCCTTTAATTGCTACTGTATATATTAAATAAAGTGACACTAAACTCTGGAGATACATCTTAAGCTGGCCATAAACTTTACAACCATCGCACAACTTTCGTCTTGCGATGGTTGTAAGGTACTTTAAAAAATCGTACGATCTGCTCATCTTGAATCATCGCAAGCCCTCCCTGCCGAGGGGCGGGCTTCCGATGACTGCAGTGCTGAGCGGGCAGTTTGCGCTTGCGACACCGGCCCGTTCGGCATTTGCCTTACTCGTTAGACAAAAGACAGGCGACCGTACAGTAGAAACGGTTGCACGCCTTCCATACACCTGCCGATTATCGTACGATCGCGGGATTTTCCACGGTTATCGTACGATAATGGGCAGGTGTATGGCCACCTTTAAAAATGCATTTAAGTACCTGAACTATTAAATGTACATTAAGTATCTTATTGGTGTATTACTCGGCTGTAGATCCTCAAATCATCTCTGTATTCATGCTTGCACCTCCAGCCACCCTCCAGAAGGAAGAACAGTGTCACAGATGATTTGAGGATCTACAGCAAAGTGATTCAGAAATAAGCTACATTTTTGTCCATAGTTCAGGTACTTGAATGCAATTTTAAGATTTTGCTTATGAGTTTAGTGTCACTTTAAGCTTAAACGTACAGTAATACCTTGGTTTACGAGCATAATTCGTTCTGGCAGCATGCTTGTAATCCAAAGCGCTTGTATATCAAAGCGAATTTCCCCATAGGAAATAATGGAAATTCAGATGATTCGTTCCACAACCCAAAAATATTCATATAAAATGATTACAATACTGTACTGTAACATAATACTGTACAAAATATAAAGAAAAATAAACCAATTACAGGTACCTTTGTGGCCGGTGTGAGAGGGACAAGAGAGGAGGATTATTGTGTAGGACAACTTTCACTATCACTAACGGAATCACTGCTATCTCTTGACTCAATGGAATCTTTTTCATTTCGTGAAACCTTAACAAGGAATCTATCCAATGTGACATTGCATTGTCGTTAAACAGACTCATCGCTCGCACTGCTACAGCCTTATTCGGGTGGCGCTTTTCTACAAAATTTTGCTGTTATTGCAAGACATTGCTTGTATATCAAGGCAACATTTTTCAGAAATGTTTGCTTGTCTTGCAAAACGCTCTCAAACCAAGTTACTTGTAAACCAAGGTATTACTGTATATTGTTTGTGGATTTTCCTTTTTTTCTCTATGCTGTATGTTTTTGGAAGCTGATTGACATTGCCATCTTGTCGGATGGCTCCAATTGAGGTCATCAGCCCAGCCTGTTATAAGGGACATGCGCAGATTGCTCAAAAGTCAATTGAGAGTTGGAGAGTGAGAGATGGCGGTGAACAGATGGGACTGTATGCAGCTCTGGTCGATGCCAATTGATGTATACACAGGGCCTCAGTAGAATTCATCAGGTATCGAGCATAATTCTCACTGGCATATTACTCTTTCTGTTCACATTTACACGCACTGTCAATCATGAGAATATAGAAATCCTGGATTAAAGAAAAATTACAGTTACTGGGTCTCCTCACTGATACATACTGCTATTGATTTGTGTTAACCTGGCCATGCACTATACAATCCAATTGGACAATCACTGTATAACCAGCTTTAGCTTAAACAAAATGACGTAATATATTTAGAAGACATTTCTAAACTATTTATTCAATTTGTATTCTGACAAACATGCCCTTTCAAGTCCCTCTGATCTAAGGGCTTTTTGTTGCAAATGATATAAACTGAGACATTATTATACAGTCCAATTAGAAAGGAGAGCTGCTAACAATTCTATAACTGATCTAAGTTAAAATATATCTGTACACTGAAAGGATTTCGGATTTGCTGGTCTAATTACCACTTTGATGTTAGTTAACTAAACAGTTTTTTTTTTTTTTTTACAAAATTCCCTACAGCTGTTCCATTGTGTACAATCAACACCCTAAAAACAGTATGGCCAACTGGTCAAGAAACTTACGCAATAAAAACCTAGTTAGCATAAGTGTGTTAAATAACATCAGCCAAAAGAATTTCCTTCAGCACATGAGCATTCATCCACATATGTCCCAAATATATCTATTTCAATCATAATTTACATTACTAGTAAGCTGTGTGTTTATGTCCACAAACACACAGGCACAGTAAGGCAATCCACTCTCCTCACTCTCCCTGCTCCCCTTTTCTCCTCCTCCCTTCCCCAAGCTAGTAGATGGATGGCTGCTGGAGTCTGCTCTGTCCCTTGTGACCTTGTATTTAACAGGAGGTTTAGGGAAGCCAAGCTGGGAGAGATGGAGCCAGCTGTTTGGAAACATGATGACTGTAAAATGTTTGGGCCAAAAAAACTTTGCTGGACAATGTATATTTGTTTGATCTGGATTCATTATTGAAAAATGTTTGAGAGTTTAACACTACCTTAATGTCATGCTGCAGCCTTCCATTCTAGGAATCTGGAAAGATATCTGGTTCCTCCTGAGAATCTCCAACCCCATAAATAGAACATCTCCCTTAAAGGTGATTGGAATGTTTTAAGGGCCTGTGTTGAAGGGCTTTGGACTAGGGTTAATGGCATTAGTTTAACCCCTTCACGACTGATGACGTACAGTCACCATCGGTGCTGTTTAAACAGCAAAAGCAAAAGCCGCCGGGACTCTGTTTAAACTTGTGACACCCCCGCCGTGCTTCCCGGGCTCCGTTGCCCCTCCTACTGGCCCAGGACCGGCTTCTCTGGTGTCAGCGGGGAGCTGGGGAGGAGATGGACTAACCTCCGATTATCGATCTCCTCCCAGTTCTATGGGACCAGTAGCGATGCAGGCTGCATCACTTCCGGTCCCAGAGCTGTTAGTGCTGGGCTCCTGAAATCCAGCTATAAGCTATTGAAGTGCGATCTGCACTTCAATAGCTTATTTGGAGTGTAAAAGTGCCACTGGGGGTCTTTTGGACCCCCAGAATCACCTTAAAGAGTACCTGTCACCACCATCTGCTATCACATGGGGGGCTTGTAATCCCCCCTATGTGATAGCAATCAAAGTAAAGTAAAAAAAAACAAAAAAAACTGTTTTTAAAATTAAAATGAAATAATAATAAAAAAAAATAATAAAACATTTTTTTCAAGTCCCCCGCCCCTGCAAGCACGTGTGTCGCCACGTAAACACGCGTCAGGTGCACCTACGTATGAAAACGACGAACGCGCTACACATGTTGGGTATCGCCGCGCACACCGGAGTGAGAGCAATAATTCTAGGGCCAGTATTTTTGGGGATCTCTAAATTGATGACCTGTGGGGGCTTTTAAAGCGTCGTCTTTGAGTAAATGAATGAGGGACTCATTAGGGTCTGCCAGGTATATCAATGTATCATCTGGATACAAAGAGATATGTTCTTACAGTGAGTATTATTAGGCCTTCAATAGTTAGAGAGGAGTGGATCAAAAAACTAATAACTAGTTCCCTGAAAGATGGGGAAAGGTGAGGAGGCATTATTGTTTGCTCTGATTTTTCCTATTGGGTCCATATTAAGTAATTTGATCAAGCTAAATAGGTTTGGTGCAAAGCCAGAAAATGTAATCTGTATAGGGCCATTTGACTCTGTTGAATGCCATGTGGGTATCTAGTGACATAATTACTTGCTAGCCAGAGTGAGTATGAGGGTAAGTTGGTAAAGAGCAACCTTAAATTAATACTGGTGAAACAGCCCTTGCGATAATTATTGTAATGTCCTTATATTAGAGCAGAGACATTCTATTCCTAAAAAATCCACATGTCCCCTTTTAGAGAGATCCCATTACCAAGCTCATAATGCAACTCTGTAGTTATATATAAAAAGTAAGTAATTTATTAAACAAACAAAAATGTATCAAGACAAACATGAATAATGTATCATATAAAAACCTGTAAACTGAATCTATTGCACATACACAAACCTCGGCTAACCATATATAGGAATATGTGTAATATGGACCCTTCGAACATTCAAATCCAAATTGAGATCCAACTCTATAAAATGTGTAGGTGGAAAAAAGGTATCTCCACAGACTCCCAGTATTTTGGTATGGAAAAGTCACTCAAACAAATCCTCTGTGGTAGAATCAGCTGTGTGAGTATACACACAAATGAGCCAAATGAATCAAGGACTGTCCAGATATCAGTATGCATTCATGATGTAAATCATGATATCATGGTGAAGTCAATCAATCATAAGTGTGGAATTGATTCGGGTGTAAGGCATGTCCATAAGCCGAGGTAAGGGGCAATTCACCACGCTATTCCTTGAATATAGGATTCCTTGAATATAGAATAAGGAACAGCGTGGTGAATTGCCCCTTATTTTGGCTTGTGGACATGTCTTACACCCGAATCTATTCCACACTTATGATTGACTTTACCATGATATCATGATTTACATCACGGATGTTTACGTATATCTGGACCCTCCTTGATTAGTTCCTGAAGTTACTAAAGGAACTATCGGTATTGATAGCGCTACATGAATACATCTATACTCAAAGCAGTATGTATGGCTGTACATGATACTTGGAACTCATTGAGAACATCTCTGCTGGGACCCATTACTTCATTAACAAGGTCGGTGTCCGTTGATATATTTCATCCAGTGCTTACTGGTAATCATTCAATTTACACTTGATTCACACTCATGGAGTTGTGATACAAGGTGGACCCTGGCGCTTGGATTATTGAGATATCGTGAGTCCGTTGGCTCATTTGTGTGTACACTCACGCAGCTGATTCTACCACAGAGGATTTGTTTGAGTGACTTTTCCATACAAAATACTGGGAGTCTGTGGAGATACATTTTTTCCACCTATACAATTTATAGAGTTGGATCTCAATTTGGATTTGAATGTTCGAGGGGTCCATATTACACATGTTCCTATATATGGTTAGCCGAGGTTTGTGTATGTGCAATAGATTCATTTTACAGGTTTTTATATGATACATTATTCTTTTTTGTCTTGATACATTTTTTGTTTGTTTAACCTCTTGCGTCCGCCCGTTGTAAAAAAACGGACGGACGGCACTGCAGCATTGGCGGGTTGCCGTCTCCAGACGGCGTTTTGTTTCTGCTCGCGCGCGCCCCCTAGCGGGCACGCACGGGCAGAGAAGACCCAAATGATTGGACAGGATAAAAAACGTACTTACTTACTTGCCTGTACACTTATTAAAGGATAATTAAAGCCTCTGTTTTTTTATATATATATCTACTGCTAGTAAGCAGTAGAATAATGCAAAAAGTGTATAAAAAAAAAAAAAAACGCTTTGAAAAGGATTAATACTCACCTGTGTCTTCTCTGTGCGAACCCGTCTGAAAATTTGAAACATCTCGGGCGGCCGCAAAGCATCGGCGGGGGCATGTGCAGATCACATTTTCGGCCAGGACGCGAGGAGAGACACAAAGTAAGTCTATGGACGTGTGCACCCACATGCAGACACTGTAGGACAGGAGGTGCCAGCAAGCTCAGAGGAGTCAGCGCTGGATCGGAGACCCGCAGCAGAGCTGGAGGGACAAATGAAAAGGACAAGAAAGAAGAAGATCAGATTAAGAAACATCATTTAAGGTAAGTGCTGACATTAACATTCGAGAGGGTATGTGCCTCTGACCCCTACTCTCCTGGTATTATTACCCTTTTGTATTCTCTTCTCTTGACCTCTTCGCAATCGGCTCATCCGCCTTACGTAGGTCGATGGGAGGGAGAGCTGGGGGTGGGGGCGTCGGACGAGAGCTGGTCCCAGATGTGGCTCTCTACCTCGAAGAGTTCCGCCTCGGTATCGGGCCTAGAAACCAACTACAAGCTGTTTCTACGGTGGTACCTGGTTCCCCAGCGGATTGCCAGAGCCCTTCCTTCCTACCCATCCTCCTGTTTTAGGGGCTGTTTGGCAGAGGGCTCCTTTTCACATGTTTGGTGGGAATGCCCATGGGTCGTCTGCTACTGGACCAAGATCTTCACCAAAATTCGATTAGCTCTGGGCGCCGACCTGCCCATGAATCCCCACATTGCTCTCTTCAACCAAAAACCACCTGCAGTTACCAAACACCAATTCAAATTATTACTCCACATCCTCACCGCAGCCAGGAAGGTGATTGCGAGATCCTGGAAAACACCTGCCCTTCCCCTGAGGCTGTTTTTTATGATTATGGCCCAAGTGATGTTCTTTGAAAAACTCACAGCCTCCCAGGAGGACTCCATGGCTTCCTACTCTGCAACCTGGGACCCCTGGGTTGATGCCTTTTTGCCAGATACTTTTGATAGGAGCTCCATGCTCGTATGATGCACTATGCGATGGGAGATCGGAGCGAGGGTTGTTTGTTTTGTTTTGTTCTGTTTGTCTGTACCTCCTATTGTTTCAGTGTCTGTCTGTTTGTCTGTGTTTCCCCCGTTGTACAGTTATATGCACTAGGCAGCTGAAGTCGTCAGCTACAAATTCTAGATGTGCGTCGTGCAATTTTGCGTTTATGCGGGTAGAGGCTTGGGCCCATACCCAGCTATACTTTTGATGGGGTTTGTTCTCCCCACCCTTGTATGTACAACTTTTACATGAAAAAAGTATTCAATAAAAACGTATTGCAAGAAAATGTACCCTTGTTGCAGCATGCTGCAACACATGGTAACGCATTACCATGCATTGCGGTGTGATGTTCTGCAATACAAAAAAAATATTGCAGCTCCTATTTTAGACTTATAATGGTGCATTAGCCAGCCTATTCCTTTAATGTTCTTCTTATGTATCTGCCTGATATTCTTCTTCGAGTCAAGGAAAAATAAAGAGAAATGTATAATGAGCAATTATTTTTATGATGCACTTAATTTGTTGTAATGGGTATTTATTGACCATGAAGGAAAAAAAAAAATCACAGTTCATGGTTGATTATTATGTTTGAGACAATGTTCTTTTACATCTGTGACGCAAATGTCCTGCTCTGTTCCTGATCTGTGCAATCGAAGTCAACACTATCTTTTCAGTATTTACACTGAGCTATGTACTGGAGTCAGAGGTGAAATGCTCATATTTAATTTGTAGTAGATAGTTGTAATACTAAATCAAAAATGTAATTTAATTCAAACGGATAAGGCATTCAGTATGCTGTAACATTTGGTTTGTCTCCTAGTAGTACAAACCATACTAAGAGTTTAATTTCTTCAATAAATTTGCAGGATCTACTACAGATACCACATGCCAGAGCTTGTCTTGTAGTTTTTCTGGCCCAGAGAAGAAAGAAAAAGGGTAACCCAGGAGGCCAGTCAGTTAAGGTGATATTAAAGTCAAACAGGGTTATTCACAAAAGGGTGAAGGGTTTGGAGAAGGCAGAAGTGAACAATCTAGGCCAAAATAGTTGATTTGAAAAAAGTCTCCAATTCAGCTCACTTTCTAGTTCAGCTATGTTGTCCTAGATTGTTCACTTCTCCTGCCTTCTCCAAACTCTTCACCCTTTTGTGAATAACCCTGAAATGTTTTAAGCTATTTCAAATGCGGATACAATCACTTACAATGGATGCTGCTCTGGTGCCATGAGCACTGACCCAGATATCCTGTTTTAGGGTGGCGTCTTTCCCTTGCAGGATCCTATGGAGTCACCCTTGTGTGTGCTAGTAAGCTGTGTGTGTCTCCACAAACACACAGACACAACAAGGCAAGGCACTCCCCTGCTCCCTTCTCCTTCTTCCACTGTCCCCCCTTCTCCCTTCTACTTTCTACAAGCTAGAAGACGGAGAGCTGCTGAAGACTGTGCTTTTCCTTCTGACCTTGTATTCAACAGGAAGTTCAGAGAAGCAGAACTGAGAGAATTGGAGCCAGGTGCTCTGCAACATGTTTTCTGTAAATGCTTGGGCAAAAATATAAAGTAACACTTTACTGGGCATTGTATATTTGTTTGGTTTGTATACATTATTGAAAACGTTAAAGAGTTTAATAGAACTTTAAGTAGTGCCACTATTACTATTAGTAGTACTACTACTATAAGGAAACATTAGTGCATAAGGCAATACATATGTCTTTCAAAACAATAACATTGTTATTATTAATATTATTATTATTGGTATTATTACTGTTTAAGGCACAAAAAGTGATGTTTCACTCAATCAATAGCCCAAAAACACCATCCTGAGATGTCCTCCACAGTATGAGCTTGCCATTGTCACATCTGGTTTAGGTTCTTCCACATGTAGTCCACATATTAGTTTCTCACATTGCAGTCTTTTGAACAGAAAAAAAGTTCAGAAATATTAAGAACCTACAGACACCTGTTACACTCTGAACCCCCATTACTTATTTTTCTATACACATGTACACTTATCACACAACCAGACATTACATTTTAATTTACCACTTTGACACAAGTCACAACCTCCAACATTTTTTTTTTTTTTTAACTTTCAATAGTTCTTTATTGAAGTCAAGTGAAGCATACATAACAAAATGCATATAACATAACCAACTTAACATCCAGGATACAGTATGCTTTGCAATATAATTTCCATTTATAGGGAGGTTAGGAGGAAGGGGAGGATGATTTACTAGTAGTTGAATGCCAGTCTTTCTATTCAGTACTTTATTTACAAAATCTTGAGATAATGATTATAATACCATTAATGTGCACTAAGCTACTGTGTGTATATCTACAAACAATTGAAATGTGATAAATATTAAAATAATACTACACAGTGCTAAACCTATCAATATATCTAACCATGTGCCATGAAAGTTCTTAAACAGACTAATAGATCATTCAGGTTGAACCCTTGTTCCTTCAATGAAAATAAATGTCTTCATCATATATTGTATATCACATATACAGTATAAGAACCCGGCAGTGAGATTTTGAACAAAAGTGAACTGTGCAATAAATGCATTCCAAACACATGTAAATGTTCAATGTGGTATTCAATAGCAAAAAAGTATAACAAATTGCCAAAAGTTTAGTCCAGGTAAATGTAAATCTCAGTGCTGTATAAAGTAAAAACTGTTTTCAGTAAAAACACTCAATCCGTGCAATGTGGTATCCAATAGCAAGTAGTAATCATCCACTGCAAATATGAACGTATGGTAATGTTATTAACCTGGGTATTCCAGGTGCTCTTTTAACTCATCCATCCCCCTTAAGTTAGACTCACCAAATACAGATGATCAATAAACCATAAAGAGTCTTACAGTGTTCCCCAGAGGGCAATATACACCTCCTTCAGCCAATCAGTTCTTCTTGGTGGAATTTAACAACCAGCAATACACATTAGTGCATTAAACAGAGAGAAAGACAGAAGATTTTCCATAGTGTAAAAGTTTCCCTTTTTAGACATGTGCACCAACAAAAAAATTTGTTTTGTTTCGTTTCGTTTTGTTTCGGATTTTGCGGGATTCGGGTCCGAAAGTCAATTCGTTCCGGGATTCGGATTCAAATGAAACTCATTAGCAGTAGTATGTACGAAATATAGTTTATGGACAAAGTTTCGTTGCAGCAAAGTGACATACATTTTTTTTACAGTCTGCAGAAGAGAGACATTGCAGTATGCAAAATCCATAACACCCCCTTTAGGTCTGGTAGAAATTTTAAGGGGGAACCCCAACCCCAAAAAATGGGGGGGGGGGGGAACATGGAGTCCCTAAAATTCCAACCAGACCCTTGATCCGAGCACAGGCCCGGCAGGGCAGGAAAGGGGGGCAATTGAGTGCCCCCCTCCCTGCACCTTACCAGGCCACGTGCCCATGTGCCCTCTTGCCCACAACCCTGTCCCGGTGGTTGTGGGGGTCTGCGGGCAAAGGGGCTTATTTGCATTGATGTACCCCTTTAAGGGGGCACCCAGATGCTTCCCCCCCGTGAATGAGTAAGATGTACTTGTACCCCCACTCATTCACTAAAGGGTTAAAATTCAATGTAAATAAACAAACCACACTTTTAGAAAAAAACCTTTAATTGGAAAAAAAACCAAAGAGTTGATTTTTTAAACTATTCCTTTAATTAAAAAAATGGCTCCATTGATGTAATCCAGCGTCAATCACGATGTATGATGCCTGCTGAAATAAAAAAAAAGTCCCGCCGCACGACGACCGTCCGAACCCTGAGAAAACTCGCCGCAAAATGACATTCCTACTCGAAAGTAAACAGATGGGCGGAACGAGCCATGATGTCACGGGGCTCGCCCCGCCGATTTGACATTGTCAGCTGTCAAATATGGTATTTTTAGTTTCACCTGTATATATATAGATATCTATATCTATATCTATAGAGATATAGATATCTATATATCTATAGATATATATAGATATCTATATATATACATACACAGTGTGTATATATGTAAAAATATAATGTAATGTATCCAGTGTATACATTCATTTAGTCTCACCTTTTTTTAAATCTCCCTTTTCAGATTTGACCCCCTCCACTTTTTCAAACCACTCAGATTTTTATTAGGAAAATCCCTAAAATGGGCTGATTCTCTATGAATTTTCTTATGCTACCTTTATAATCTTAATATTTCCTAATGTTCACTAGTAGACGATCCACAATATTATTAAACAATAGACATGTGCGATTCGTTTCGTTCCGAATCGAAATTCGGACGAATTTTCGGAAATTCGGATGTATCCGAATTCCGAATTATGGACTTAATGAATGCAAACGAATCCGAATTTCCATTTCCGAAATTCGATAGCGGTAGTTCGAACGTTCGTTTCGTTTTCGGTTCTTATTCGGTTCTTATTCGTTTCGTTCGTTGGAGCAAAGTGACATTAGAGAAGGAGAAAAATATTTTTTCCCCCTCAAATGTCACGAATAAGAAACAAATAAGAACAGAAAACGAAACGAACGTTCGACCTACCGCTACCGAATTTCGTCCGAATTCCGAATCCGAATTTACTTTCACACCCGAATCCCGAAAAACGAAATAACACAAATCCGAATTTAAAACGAAACAAAACTAAACAAATTTTTTGGCAGTGCACATGTCTATTAAACAACTTTGTCTTCAGTGAAGGAGCTTTTCTACAAATAAACTGTGTTTTTCTAGGGAGCATAGGTCAAATCACCTTACCCCATTGAAGAATAGGCCAATGCTTACTAAAATCCTCTCAAGATCCCTGTACTGCATATTTATACCAGTGATGAAAGAACAAGAAAAATCATCCTTATTTCTTTTATTTTCTCAGATCTCCTCTTATTCCATAATTTCTATCCCCAACTCTATTTTGTATCCTCTCCAGATACCTTCTATTATAGCCCTTCTCATCAAACTTCCTGATTACATTATCTGATTGTTCCCTATACTCCTTTTACAATGTGCAATGTCTCCAAATTCTCATTATTTGCCTCTTCGGTATAGCAGAAATCCATTATGGATGATGACAGCTTTCTATTCGTATATACCAGGGGTGCCCATTAGGTAGATCGTGATCTACCAGTAGCTCTCAAAGCTGATGCTGGTAGATCACGAAGGGTGTGAATGGCGGCCCCTTTATTCCATTTTGGTATATTTATTTAGCTGTGCACACATGATTACCTATTAGCCTGAGTCTGCTGAGCCAAGCTCCCTGACACCTTCCTGGTGGATACTGGTAGTTGACCTGCTATGTATTACATCAAAGAATATTAGTTTACACAGCCCGTTGCAATATACAGCAAGGTGAGCCAGGAGAGAGAGCGGGGAGAGACAGCCAGGAGAGAGAGCGAGGCGAGACAGCCAAGAGAGCGAAGAGAGACAGCCAGGAAAGAAAACGAGGTATGACAGCCAGGAGAGAGAGGAGAGACAGCCATGAGAGAGAGAGCGAGGAAAGAGCCAGAAGAGAGAGAGAGAGCGAGGAAAGACAGAAAAGAGAGAGAGGAAAGACAGCCAGGAGAGAAAGAGCGAGGAAAGACAGCCAGGAGAGAGAGAGAGAGGAAAGACAGCCAGGAGAGCGAGGAGAGACAGCTGGGAGAGAGAGCAAGGAGATACAGCCAGGAGAGCGAGGAGAGAGAGCGAGGGAGGTTTTTTTTTTCGTTGGTAGATCTCGTGTAGCTCATCATTTGAAAAGTAGATCTTAACACAAAAAATTATGGGCACTCCTGGTATATACTATACCCATTCTGGTTTTTTTTATAATTTCCCCTGAAATGTAAAAATAGTGAAATCTGAAAAATCTATCTTGCTAAACCCACCGGTGCTTGAAAACTGTATCCTATACCTGTTTTCACCTAAATATCTTTAGAAAATTTCCAAGTATTCATGTCCTGTATTCAAATTGTGTCCCAAAAGCAACACCTTTCTTTTGTAGAAAAAATATTATTATACCATAGTTTTTTGTATCATTGCAAAATTGCAAGTCTTTAATTATAAATTCTATTTGGTCAGGGGGAGTTGTCAACATTTGCTTTAAGGCCCATTTAGCTGGCATCCATTCATCATTATGTGTAATATTGGTACACAACGATACCACATCAAAAGTTGCAAGAATATATTGCTCATCATATGGGATACCCTCTAAATAACCAAATAATCAATAAGATTTTTACTATCCCTGTTTTCCACCAAGTGTTGCATATGTTAGCTCAGTGGGTAACCCTGTCAGCAACCTCCCGTCTGACATCCTTCGCTCCGAAAACTGAATAGAGCCAGGCAAATGTGTTGCAGTCATCATTCGGGTATTCTGACAGTGGCTCACCCACTGCAGTCAAAATACAATAGCAGCAGGAGGAGATTTGTCTATCCACACTTGCACGGATTGAGTAATCTGTTACATTTTTTAAGGTCAGCTTTCGTTAAAAGAGTACCTGGAATATTCTGGTTACAGTATCGTTTATATCTGCGGTGGGTGATTAGTGGTTGCTATTGAATACCACATTGCATGGATGAACAGTTTTTACTAGATACAGTTAGGGGTGTATCTACTGCAAGGCAAACTAGGCATTTGCCTAGGGTGGCACTTTCCAGGGGGGCGCCAAAAAATGCTGCCCCCAAACCAGTTAGGTGAGAGAGAAAAAAAAATTATATTATAAATTATTCATAAATTACTGCCAGTACTCCTAGACCTGGTGCTTCTTTGACTGGGGGGGATCAACGTGTCCACCTATGCCGCCTACTCCTACATGTATGCTGCAGCTCCTTCCTCTTCCTGGTCAATGTGCTGTGCTGTGCTGGTCAATGTGCTGTGCAATGTATTGGTGTGTGTGACCTTTGTCCAGATGCACTGGCAGTTCGGACCTCCATGGGAAACGGGGACCCAAATTTCTGAATCAGGCAGCGGAGGAGCTTACATAGGGGTGAGATACAGATGGTCATCGTGCTCATCGGCACCTCCGTGGTGGTGAGTCTGAGGAAGTGCAGCCTATAAACTCCGTTCAGGGTTATGTCTCTAGAGCGGGGCGAGCTACAGAGCCCAGTGCCCAAGGCAGAAGATGGGTAACTGCAGAATTAGAGGGCCCAGCATATTAAGGAAGAAGATCGGTGTTGCAGCTGCAAAACTAGGGAGCCCATCAAGCCAGGAATAGAGAAGGTGGCTATTGCAAAGGTTGAACTAGAGCGTCCCGCTACGTTGATAGCGCAACCTGTCAGAATCTAGATACACCGTGCACGCTGTATCCCACAACTGACAGGTTATGCAAAATGTTTTAAACAGGAAGGGGTGGGACTAGTTTAGATTAGGGATGGGGGGGTGCTCGGGTTTAGTCTTGCCTAGGGCAGCACAAAACCAAGATACACCACTGGATACAGTACTCAGTTTTACACTCACCTAAACTATGCTTTTAGCACTTTGTAAATAAGATACCATTTTAAAAGTGTATATGTGCTTGGATTGCACTTTTGTTTATATAATTTTACACAGATTCACAGATACAGTATGTGATATACAATATACAGTAAGCCGAAGAGATTATATTCATTGAAGGAACAAAGGTTGACTTTACAATGATCAGTTAGTCTATTTTAGATCTTTTGGTTGCACAGGGTTTTATATTAATAGGTTTAGGACTGTGCAGTGTTTTTTTTATATACGGTGTAAGAAGGACACTCGACTGTAGTCAAGAAATGCAGGTTTTATTAGGGGAAACACAAAAAGTCTCTTTCCATGAACAGGGTAGATCTCCCCGGTTACACAAGGCAGCTTCCAGCAGCAACATAAATGACAGTCTTTGGTTCACAAAAGAGCCAACGTTTCATGTACTTCTTATTATAATCAGCTTTCTTCAGCATATACTGTCCTTAGTATTGCTCAGTAGCTTTCCTCATCTCCAAGCCTCTCAGCACACCTCTGTATGATACTCACACTGCTCTCCCGGTAGTATGTCCAACAGGTCCCTTGGGTTACCGACCTTCCTGACCTCTCCCCTCGTGGGCACTTACACTGTTCTCCCAGCAGTGCGTCCAACAGGTCCCTTGGGTCACTGACCTTCCTGACCTCCCCCAGCCTCCCCCAGCTGTTCCTCGTGCGCCCAGCATGCACCTGAGTCTGCCTGTGTCCGTGTGCCTCCTGCACACACACAACTGCCACAAGCTCTGGTCCAGACTTCTAATAAGGCTGCTCTCAGCCACCTGATCCAGCTATACTGGTCATTGGCAACACCTGGCCCCAGCAATAGAGATTCCATCCCACTATAGTCCGGAAACCCTGAAAGAAACTTAAAAGTCAGTTTCTTCCCTGGAAACGTTTTAACATCCTGGAACCTCTTAGCCCCTCTAACTGAGTGTTCCTGGGGACAATGTTGCCAAATTACATTGTGCCACACCCTTCTACATAAGTCATTCAAAATATTTCCATCTTTAATTTCTTGAACAAATTAATGGTTGATTTAAAACTTTGTGTATTACTGTCTTTGTGGATTATTGTCTTTGTGTATCACTGTAACATCCAAAAGGGTCAGTTCACTAAACAATACCTCTTACTGTATATCCATTTCAGATTTAATTATTTTTAATTTAATAGGTTATATTGTAAAATCTCTTAACACAAAATCTTTTACCACATGAATACTACTTTTATTGATTTTAGCAGTATTTCATTTGTGAAAGTCACTTAGCTTCCAGCTATACATAACTAAGTTTTTATGATTCAAAGTGATAAAATAGTGATTGAGTAGTAAAATTGCATATATATTATAAATCAAGGTTTTCGATGAGTAATTTTTTCATTAGAAAAAAAATTAATTAGCACCTGTGCAATATTAATATTAGTGATGAGCTTAGGTTTGCACCGAACACGATCCAAACTAAGCTACTCCGAACGTGAATTTCAAATTCCCACCTGCAACTTGACATAAGCAAAGAGATAGGGTGCAGCGATGTCATTGACCGTATATGGCTATGTTAGGTAAATGATATTTATGTTTAAACGGCAATAGCATTAACATAAGCATCCTGCCCTTTTGTTTATGGTCAGCTGTGGGGTGGGGAATGGCCCTACCCACAGCTGATTGGGGGCAGGCCCATGTAGCTTTCATATATTTAAATGTGCTCAGGTTTGGACCAGGTTCATTGGTTTCCAAGATCTGTTAGTACTTAGTAGAAATAATATTTTCCTCTATTTTCCTCTACCAACATCCTCTACCAACATGATATTACCAGTGTCACTGGCTACCCTAAAGCAGAAGAGATGAATCCTAATGCTTACTAGGTGGCAAACAATTTTTTGGGCCCATGAGTTTGAACGGGATTCAAAACCCAGTTTCCTTTTGTTGTTAGAACTTTATTAAAATGTCACAAAGGGCATTAAAAGTTCTATGGGCTCTGCGCTGAAGAAAAGATTGCATGCTGTACGTTTTTCAGCGCACACCACGAGACACAGAGCAGAAAAAGAAAAGGTAAGTCAGCGACAGGGAAATATCAGCTGCACAGGCAATACGGGTGACAAGTCATTTTCCTTCTGCCTCCCTTTTTTGAGCACAGCTTCCAGAATTCAGCCCCTCGTTAACTAGCAATAGTAATCAAAAAATATAACTGCCACTAAAATTTAAAACATGCTAATTGGTTGGAAAGCATAAATTCATCAGCTATAGAAATACATTTTCGTATACTGTATGAGCTGGTACTATTTCAACAGGCATAACACTTTCCTGTTAGGCAAACTACAAAGTAAAGTGCTGAAGAGGTTGTCTTGCCTTTGAACTGGGCTCTTAAATACCAAGCAAATTTTGTTCTAATTACTCCCAACTGAGTGGAATTAACTGTTTCATTATTGACAAAATAAATAAAATTTCCTTAGCAAGATTATGCTCAACATAAAACTACAGGAGACAATGGGTTTGACCGTTACTTTCCGCATTCCTTCTCTTCAACAATTATTTAATAATAGAAAAAGAGCTAATGTCCCCTATAAACTATGCTTGGATATGATCCATGCTTGAACCATGCTTGCATATAATATTATATTGAATATTATGTTTTAATATACCCTGTAAACAATAACCATAAGAAATAGGAAGTCAAGTTATCATGGATTTTTTAGCCGAGAGTCTTCTGAATGCTGGCAATTAATGTACTAGATTATTATTTAAAATTCAGTTAATTACTATACTGTATTATTATACTGTCTATTATCATACATGAGTAAATGACTTTGATATTGTAGGTTTAGGACAGGTGTTAGAGTTATTGCCTTTCAATGTTGGGGCCTCAGACTGCAGACCAGGGAATTATTTTCAGGAGCATGTATACAAACAGGTTTTTCTGTTAAGTGTATCCATTTTAATCAGTTACCCCAAAACATATTGTAGGATGAGCTGGCTACCTTAGGGTGTGCAGTTGCACACTTTAAAACTGCCTATAAATATGTCAACTAATTTCAAAACAGGTCCGCTGACAATCTCATGTTTATAGGTTGAGGCAGCTGGCCAGTGGCAGACTGCGCTTAGAGAAAATCTAACTTAGTTATTATTGGTCGCACAGAGAAAAGTGGTGCTGGCAGCATCAAGTGATCTCTTCTTTCCCCATCTCTAGCCATCTTCACAGACATGAACCCCTGGCCAAGCATAGCAGGTGCCTGTTTGTCTGGCCAACCTTCTATGACTTTGGAGAGCCTTGGAGGTACGGCAGTAGGTTATACATTTCACTTGAATACCAACCTACAAAAGGACACATTTTGTGTTACCTTCCAAGGACCATAAAACCATCTTGCATAAAACATTCCGCTAAAATATATTGAATGAAACAGCTTTACTGCCCCACTTGTTGTGCTTCATCTAGTGATCTTATCAAAGGAAAAAAAAAAACAGTGACATTCCGTTCCTTCAGTATCAATGGAATCCAGTTAGGAATCCGCTTTTAACAGTTTAGTTACGGGTTCCTATAGAATGTTGACTGATTGGCAGATTGCATCATTTTACCAACCAAAATTGATACACACAATACATTAGTACAAAGGCAGACTAACTATATAAAATCCTGATAAACCGATAGCTTTCTGAAGAATTTCAGTAAATATATATTCTACAGGAGTTTTGAGTCCAGAGAAAAGTTTACAGGTTGCAGTATAAGCTCATATGCTGAAAATTGACAGACATTTTAACCTTAACCATTTGAACTGTACATCTGTTCTATTGCAAATGCCTTTTATCTAATGACATACCTTCTTAGATCCCAGTCTGTACAGACATAATGGCCACTTGCTGATTCAGCAGAATCTGCACTTGCCCAGACCCATATCAGAGACAGCTGATACATGCCCATGGAGTCAACCTCTGGCAAGCAGACATTTCCTGGACTACTCTTAATGTTGACTTCTCCCTGGGCAAAGTAAAAACTGCACTGCTATAATAGTATTGTGTGGCCATACTACAGAGATGTTTGAGAGTTATTGTGTTTCTGTTCCTGTCCTGCCTACGCTGTGATTGTAAGACTAAAGTACTGTTACTTAAGAAAGCAACGTGATTTTGAAACAAACATTGCAGCCACTCTGCAGTGCCAGAATTTGGCTCTGCAGGTTTTCTGCTTTACTAATTCACAATGATAAAATATAAAATAAAAGATAAAAAACCAGCAGCTAAAACACTGATTTCTTTACCCTTGCTGTTTGTTTGTTTGCTTATTTATTTATTTATAAAGTTTCCAAACTTTGCTGTCCTTCATTTCTTTACCCCATGTTCTTGTAACAATAGCTCCTGTAACAGTTCAAGCCCATGTTTGTTCATGTTACAATGGACCTTTTATAAAGCATTTTGTCTTGGTTGGCCTTGAATAAGCATGCATTTGTAGTACATTGTGGATTTTGTATTACTACTATTAAGATAGTATTTTACCTTATAGCACTTTAAAGGGCAGACATGAAATAACTGTGGGAATGTTTCTTGTACTCTACAGTGTTACAAATGTTTAGTAATCTTTCTTACCATTAGGAATTCGTACATCTACAGGGGTTCGCTTCTTGGGGGGGGGGGGGTTGTTGAATCCTGTTTGAAATTCATGAAACCCAAACTTAGCAGCAAATCCCACTGAAGTCTATAGGGGAAAATCTTCATGCTAAATCCTGGCCATTTTCAAGACTAAAAGGCAAGCGTTTGTCAAACAGTGCACGGGGGCTGGGCACTGCCATAAGGGACATTTAAAAATGAAAAAAAAAAAGTTAACAAATATGGTACAGCGGGGAGAAGGTTCTTTTAATCAGACATAGAAAGAACATCAATCCTTTAAACTACATTGATAGCAGCAGTTACAGGAATGCCACACACTGAGATGCAAATCATGTTCTTCCTTTATTAAACAGCTGCCAGAGGCAAACTTTTATTTTTTTGCATTTCATGAAAGGCACAGTGCTTTCTTCAAGAAAAGAAAAAAGAGTTGAGCCAAGCCAACATTTGAAATGTAATTGGAGAAAGTGGAGGCTAGCCGCACCTGGAGCAGCATGTGGTAGGTTTAGTTTTGGATAGATTTCTTTAAACTACATGCTTGGGAGATACTTTTAAGCTGTACATGGTGTCCCGAACAGTACAATTTTTGCAGACAGTGTCAGAGCGACACCATATTCTGGCATCACATAACTGATTTTTTTTTACTTTTACATTTAGCATGGATACAATTTCAGAGCAACAAAAGGATAATCTGATTTATTTCAACTCAAGATAGTTTATCCTGGCCTCCTTTGTAGTCTTTTTTGTTTTGTTCTATTAGGGGTTTTGTTATTCTTTTATTTCACTTTTTTTTTTTTTGCTTGGTTGAAAAAAATTGGGTTGGGAATTAATGTTTCAGAGTTAATTTTTTTGAGATGGCATATTTTTTTATTTTCATTACTAGGGCCTTTTTTTTATTTTGAGGTGTGCAGTGTACACTTGTTGCTGGCACATGCAAAGCTGTCCTTTCTTTGCAGCACATCTCCGCATACTTGTGCAGTAAGGTAGTTTGCAGTGAAGCACCACACATTTATTCCCCCTTTTGCCATAGCTGCCATTTAATTTAGGAAATCGAATTAATTAAAAATGTCAGGCAGGCCTAAAGTGAGAGGTGAAATGTGGATGTAGTAAGGGGCAAGCTGGTTCTGCAGGACAAAGGGTTTGTGGGCCACACCATCTAGATTTGATTTTCTGTTTCAAAGTGGCTGTGCTATACAGTCACAGCAAATGGAGGAGGTTGCTGAATGGCTGACAAAGCCTTCCTCTTCTTTCTCCTTCCAGGTGCAGAGTAGCCAGTTGTCTGTAACTGTTGCCAATGGTTCCTCTTTTTCCTCCTCTGCTATTCCTGAAATTACCAGATCCATGTTAGGACTATGGTAAGTCAGATGTAAGTAGACCAGAGCCGTCTTTAACGCAGGTCAAAAGGGCAGCTGCCCAGGGCCCAGTCATTGATGTGGAGCCCAAAGTAGCTGCCCCTTAAGCAGGTCCTGCACTAGAAAAACTCCTACCACTGGCCCTGCATCTCAGCACTGAGAGCAGAGCGCTGGATGATTGCAGAGCAGAGCGGGTCACATGGAGAGAAGAGCTGGGTAGATTCCTTTCCCCTCCATGCTATGTGTGTGTGTGCTGGAGGAAGCGACTCTGCTATGACCTGTGCACCGATGTTCACTGGCCTTTGCACCTGCATGGGAAAGTTGGAGCCTTCCGGGTGAGGGGACTACAGCCTGAATCAGGGCAGCATGAATGGTTGGTGTCTGATGTGGAGGCCCTGCGTGTTTGTACTGGCTGCTGCATGTGTGTATTAGGGAACACTGAACGTCCAGAGAGAGGGGTCTGTATGTGATGGGGTCACTACATGCTGCTTGTCTGTAAGTGATGGGGTCATTACATGCTGCTTGTCTGTATGTGATGGGGGTCACTACATGCTGCTTGTCTGTATGTGATGGGGGTCACTATATGCTGCTTGTCTGTATTGTGATGGGGGTCACTACATGCTTTCCATGTACATATGATGGGGGACACTACATGCTAGTGCTAGCGTAAGGCTGCATAGACAGTCATCTGAGGGCGCTGGGGGGTGAAAAATGCACCTTCACCTGTGTACACAAAAAACCTTGCACCGGCCCTACCCTTGAGCCCGCAAAAGATACACCGGCACCACTCTTCTGTTCGATTGTGTGCGATACATAAATATAAAAAGTAAATACAAATAACATATAGTAGAAAAAGGTACTTTACTGAAAAAAAACCCAAAAAAACAATATCCCATGATGTAAATTCATCAACAGTCCTTACATCCAGCAATTTAGTAAAACAAAACAAAAAGAAAGAAAAAAAGGAGGTAGCACAGTTGCAAAAATAAAATAAATGAATGGGGGAGTGGTTTCTCCAGGAAGGTAAGGGATTTTGGGGGGAGGGGTGGATTTCAGAATAATATTAAATTAAGCTTGTACAGGTAGGAATTAATATGATGATAGCATTTGCATTTGCTTTTAATTGCATCATGTATAAATATTCCCCTCTTTAACCACAACAATAAAATATCCTATATAAACAAAGCATATACAAAATAAATATGTATACAAAATAAACATTTATTAAGCACCTTCCGTCCATGGCATGTCGCCTATGGCCAATTTTGGTTGCGGTCGTTTTCTGCGATTTCGCGGACGCGCGCAATTTTAATTTTAAAGGTTGACATATTTAGTGTCTATTTACCCAACGTGACCCCGTCTTTTATATTATACCAAAAAATTGGGGGGAAAATAAATAAAAACCCCAGCGGTGATTAAATACCACCAAAAGAAAGCTCTATCTGTCCCCAAAAAATGGTATAAAATTCATTTTAGTACAGCGTTGCATGACGGAATAAACGTCAGCCAAAGTACCGCAGCGCTGAAAACTGAAAAATGGCCTGGCCAGGAAGGGGGTGAAACACCGCGGTCTTCAAGTGGTTAAATGCAAAGTATAATGATTTTGGGTTAATTTTTCAAGCTTATAAGTTTTAAGTTTTTTTGCATTTTTATATTCATATGAATGTGTGTTTCACGAATAAACATTTAAAGCCCAGCTGAAATTTCATTTTAAACCTGCAAAATACATTCTAGAGACATCAGAACAAAAGGTGTTTCAAAGTCCTACAGTTTGAATTATTTAGAAAGCAGCCGCAACCTAAGCAAAAAAGCCCTGTGTCTGTATGCAGCAGAGAAGGACCCATGCACTGTATGTGTAAGCAGTGATCTCTCTATAAAGGTCTGCTGTGTCAGAGATATAACTTACCAATCAGCATCAGGGAACTGTTGCTGTAACTCTTTAAAAAGTGTTAGATGAAGTTGTGTTTTGTTTTCTTTGTTGGTCACTCAAAGTACAAATTTGCATGTCCATCTAAAACGACACTGTCCACAGTTTGCCAGTGCTGCAATGCTTTCATTGCAGAAATAACAGCTTTGTCACAGTGTTAAAGGGATTGCAAAAATAACAAATCTACTGACAGGTATCAGGAAACCAGTAAGAAGTCACCTGTGATCTGGTGGGAGCAGATACTGTACATGAACTAATTCTGTTTATCCTATTCATAGTAGAAGTAGGAATAAGTAGCTCACTCTCAGTGTTTGCTGTCTACATGAAGATGTGTAGGGCAATAAGTTCACAACAAGACATAGGGGTTGATTTACTAACCTTTTAAACACACCACGAACGTGTATACACCTCTGTAGTGTGTTCCCTCCCAGCATGATCTATGGGAGGAATCGAAACACCTTTGTAGTGTGTACACACCCAGCAGGTGTGTTGTTCAAAGCCCTGCAATAAATTGCAAGGTAATGTGGTGTAAATTAGCTCTATGTTATGTTGCTTGCGTTGATGAATGCAGGAATGTAAATGCAGGAGCTAACCATTTTTGTCTAAACTGTGAAGCAGCATTATATATGCATCATGTGCATGATTTTTCCATATATGGCATTAGTGGAAATATGCTTTATGCTGGTGTGTGTGTGTGTTTAGGTTAGTAAATCAACCCCATAGAATCACTGTAGCAAGACCTCAATCAAATTGCAAAGTAGGCTGCAATGTGGCAGATGAGTTGCAATCTAGAAAAATTTAAAGTCATGCATGCCATGGGAAGAACATGCATGCAGACTACACTTTGTGAGGGGTTTCGCTGGGGAAATCTGAGATAGAGAAAGATCTAGGGATACTTATATACCACAGACTTATGCTAAGCTGCAGCTAACAAAGTGAGTAGAATACTAACGTAATACAAACTAACGTTTGATCAAGGATCACATGCAATTGTTTTTGCTTGAAAATAATATCATAAGTGATAGTCACTCAGCACGGATTCACAAAAGGCGGTTTTGGTCTGCGACACTTAGGAGGGATGTACATGAGCTATGGAAAGTTTAGAGAAGGGGAACTAAATTAATAATGAGGATGAAGGGCCTTAGTTATCAAGATTGACTACAAAATGTAAATTTGCTCTCATTAGAGAAGAGATGATTAAGAGGAGAAATGGTTAAAATCTACAAACTCATAATGGAAACTGCCGTATTGGGAGTGCACTACTTAAACCAAAAACTTTGAGGAAGACACAAAGGCACAACAAGAAATTGGAGGGGATACAGTATAATCTCAGAATATGCATGGGGCTTTTTACTGTGAGAGTGGTAAAAATGTGGAATTTAACCTCACCTACTATGTAACTATGTAACTACACACAGTAAAATGCCACAGGTTAAGTGAAGACAACACAATTTATTAGTAAACATACAAGACATAATATATATATAGCCACCAGAAAGACAATGGAGTCAGGCTGGGCAGCAGGCACAGAATCATAAAAGTCAGGCTGGTGGAGAGTCAATGAATTATGGTTTTCTGTTCCAAGTTGAGGACATCATTTGGCTGAATAAATGAATCTGTCCAACGTATGAAGCATACTTCCTAGGAAGAAATGGGTAAGGTAAGGGTTTTATACAAACGGAAGTCTGGGGTGCTGAAAGTCTCAGACATGGGTTAGCAGCAGCCAGAGCAGAAGTTGAGGCAGGGGCAGGTTGGACTGGAACAGCTGGCCAAGAGGCAGGCCACACTGCAAACACTGGCACAGAGGCTCTTGAACTGCTGATGAGAAAGCAGGTGGGGTTGTAACCACTGTCATTGAGTCAGGCAAGACTGCAGACACTTGTTGCAGTGCCGGATGGGACTGGAACTGCTGGGAAAAAGGCAGATGGGACTGGAACCACTGGTGCTGAGGCAGATAGGACTGGTGCCACGAGCACAGAGGCATATGGGACTGGATCCACTGGCATAGAGGCAGGTGGGACTGGCAAGGGGAAGTAAGCAAACCAAGTTTAGCTAAGGGGGCGGCGGCAGAGGGAATAGTGAGTTAGAGGTGTTCAGACAGGAACAAGAACAGTTCCATAGGCAAAAGACTGAGGTGCTTGCTGATTTCAGAGGTGGGGCTAAATAGCCTCCTAGCACCCACCTAGTGGAGATACAGGGACCACGGTGCCAATAGAAGGTGTTCTGATGGCTCTGCATGCTCCTGACAGCAGGATCAACAGATAATTAAACTTTGCTACAAAGGGACTCAGAAAGCAAAAACTGCTGTGATAATTCCAGTGGCAGACTGTATTATATATGTAATTTTAGATTCTTGCCCATATTTGCACTTTAATACAGGGTTTACAGCTGACACAAAATCCACAGGATCTAAAGAAAGAGCAAAGCAGGAGCTCTTTTCTTTCAGACTCTTTCACTCTTAACTGGAAGTGACTCATTTACTTGTGTGTAGGTGTGTATATTTCAGCTGTAGCTATTGAGCACTGCAAAGGTCTGCAGACTTTTTCTGATAGACAGATAGATACGTGCTAAGAAGCCTGAAGCTCTACTGGGTGCCGGGAAAGAAGCATATAACATTTTTTTATGCAATATTTTTTATGTAACTAACTAGAAAAGGAAAAAAGGAAATGCTTATTTATTTAGTCTTGACTATAAGAAAACTAGAATACGTACAAAGCCATTATATATTCTCATGAAGCTGTTTGGCATTAATAAGAATGATCAAAAGCCACATATCCCAAACATTAAACCATTTTAAAAGCACTCAACCCAGATCTTGTATAAATGTGACCAGGCTACATATTTAGATATGATCAACAATATAAAACAATTCCTCTCAACAAAGGTCATACATATGTTAATAACACATATGTCAGAAATATGATGCATTTGCATATCATCATAAAATATACCCAGAACCCATAAATCCATATAAAAAACAAGCATGAATTAATTTGCGAATCCCAAAAAGAAAACGTCACCCTAAGTCTCAGCAATATATAAACCTCTAACACAGTGAAAATGAAAATAGTAATGCAATTAGCAGCTGGAGCCTGCTTTTAATACTGAGATTTTAATGTTTATCATTTTAACCCTTTCAGCTCCAAAATCAACTATATTCCCATGAGCAATTTTTAAAGAAAACATATATTTTCTTCTGTGAATTTATGTGAGATAAATACAATATTAATATACTCATTAGGCATCAGCTCAGGTTTGGGCCAAACCCAATCCAAAGCTGAGCTCCTCCAAACCTGGAGGGTATATGGGTTCACCCACCCAATCAGCTGCAGACTAGTGCATTTTTCGCCCTGCAGCTCACACATAAACAAAAGGACGGGGGCGTGTCCTGCGCATGGCGGAGTAAGTCGCACTGACCCAGAGCTCCGTGGTGCCATTATCTCTAACATTGCTTTTCTACACTTATACCACCTTGGAACCGACCGAAATAATGGCTACCAAACGCCGAAAGGAGGGGGCTACCCACTCCCAAAGAAATACACCATCTCTACAAAGATTATTTTCCTCCACGAGGAGCGGATCGCGGCACCGCCGCGAGTCCAACATGGCGCCGGAAACCTCCCGCACCCCTTCACTACGATCCCGTACGCGCTCTGTCTCACCTGCCCCCAGTGGCTCCACGGCCGGACACCGGTCTCCCCGGCTCTATGACTCTGATTCAGCCGATCGAGAGGTCCTACGACCCCCCCAGCAGACGTACCGGAGGAGTTCAGGACCCTGCTCCAATTCCTGCCCACGAAGGAGGACTTTGCAGCCCTGGTTACCAGGGTGGAGACGGCCCTCCAACGAGACCTATGCAAGGTGAGACAAGAGGTACGCATGATAGCGGCAGAGGTGACGGCGGTATCCGCTTCCTGCTCGGCGATTGACACCCGGGTGCAGACTCTGGAACAGGCCCAATCGTTCCCCAATGCTCCCCTCGCGACTCTCCAACTCCAAATGGAGGACCTAGAGGACCGCAACCGGCGACATAATATACGCATCCGGGGGCTCCCGGAGGCGACCCCACCATCCCATCTCCGCACTACGGTGCAAGCAATTCTCAGTTCCTTGCTGCCGGAGACGCCACCCGCGGAGGTCCTCCTGGACAGGGTCCATCGCACCTTAGGCCCCCCTTCCTCAGACGCGGCCCGTCCAGGTGACGTCCTGTGCCGCTTGCATTACTATACGATGAAGGAGGACATAATGCGGCAGGCATGGCAGAAGAGGCCGGTGATGTTCGACGGTGCGAACCTGCAGATACTACCGGACCTGTCACGTAACACTTTAAGACGCCGAGCTTTGATGCGACCCCTACTTGATGTGATTCTCCAGGCAGGGGCGACTTATAGGTGGGGATATCCTATTCGCCTTCATGTCCGTAGGGATGGTTCTACTCACACAGTACGCTCCTTGGCGGACCTGCCAGGCCTTTGTGCTTTTCTTAACGTACCTTCCATTCAGGTCCCGGATTGGTTGACCTACATAACAGATGAGGATACCGGAGTCCCGAAACCTCAACGTCCCAGACGGCCCCGCCACTCCCAATACGAGGCTCCGCTTGACCAGAATCTTCGAGAAGACGCCGCAGAACTGTGAAGGACCAAGTGAGTGATCCTTGTTTTTGCCAGTTCTCAGTTTGATCGTTTTCAATCTCTCTGCCTTGCCTTCGCCCTCTGGAATCCCGGACAATGAAAGTACCTCGGTTGCACAGCCGGTACGTCCTATTTAGCATACCGGCTAACCCACATTCCTGACTTCCCTACCATTTTGCCTCTACGCTCGCCCTACGCAAATGACATTCCAAAGAAGAGCTGATGTCTTTGCTCCCACTGTATCTGAGACTACCGGAGAGCTCTCCCACCCATGCTGTTTGGCGACTACGCTCTCTCCCCTACGTTTCATTTTCTTATTATGTTCTTTTTTTTTTTTTTATATATATTTTTATTTTCATTTTGGAACGTGCATGGGGTACCGATAGAAGCTGTAAAACCTGAGCTGTACGGGGCATGCTGTACCCGATCACGGGGGCCCCCAGGGTGCTGTTTTTGAAGAATATTGTAATGACCCTACTACCTAGACGTGGTTTTGTACTATGACCTGAGATACTTGTGGAAGAGGGTTTTTAACCATGCAACGGCTGTTATTACATCCACCCTATCTCCGCTGCATCTGGGATTTTTTGCCGATCTGAGTCACACGGCAGGCAGAGGTTGCCCCTAGGGGGCGCGCGGGAAGTGGTTTGCTGCTCCGTGTCCCTCCCCCCCTGCCTGTTAGACTAGAGACCGGGGAGAGGGGCGAGTCACCCCGCTTGCTGGTTCCACACATCCGCCGGACGGCGCTCCGGTAGTCCTGTTGCACCGGGATGGTTGCTGCTCCTACTCCCCACTCTCTACTCAGGGTGGTTAGTTCATGGCTGGTTACAAGTTTATATGTATTTTTTCATATCCAATTGTTTGTGCAATGTTCTAATGTTGAGATATTTGATTTCCCAGGAGCTCCGCTCCGCACTTGCTCAGACCCGTTTTTCCCAGATAGTCTTCACAGCTTAATGGTCTTACACCGTTTTCCTAATGTTATCCTGAGATGTCATTGATACCGCTGAATGTTTGTGTTTTTTCATGTTCTCCCCACACTTGTCTGTAATTGACATATTTGTTTTCCTTCCCCCTCTACTGTGTGTAAATGACTTAACAAGTTATGTTAAGAAAATAAAAGAATTTATAACAAAAAAAAAAAAAAAGGACGGGATGCTTGTAATGACATAATTGGCCAAATGGCCATATAAGGTCAATGTCATTGTCCAAATATAGTTATGTGGCCACTTAAGGTCAAGGAAGTCGCAGCAACCCACCCTTTTGCTTACATGCAGCTGCAAGCGGGGAATGCCCTGTTCGCAGCTGATTGGCCAGGAGCGGAAGGAGCTTACTTCTGGTTTCAGAGGACACAGTCTGAACTGGAGCTCATACCCAATGCTTATGCTTTATTTTCTCGGGTATAATATAATGTTGATCCTGTTAACGAATCAATTTTCAGTGCCAGGCCGACAACACTATGTAGCCACTATGCAAATCTATAATCCTTCTAGCACTGTCAGCACCCAGAAGCTTCCACAATGCATAGTGATGCACATGCACAGTAGCTCTGAAGGTACTCTGAAGCCTGGAGTATATCACTTCCAGTCATTGCTAGCTGCCTGAAGAAGGACTTGAAATTGGAAGTTTTCGACCCCCACTAAAAACATAAAAAAATTGGTATTTCTATAGGAATTGTTAAAGTTTTTTTTTACTCCAAATGGTATTAAATCAGTTCTTGGGTGGTTGTTTGGTGCACATTATCCTTCTATTTACTTTAAGCCCTAATGAAGGGGTGCTGTTGGAATGCCTGAAATGCTTTGTCTTGTCCTTTTTGATGTTTTATTTTGAAATAAACTCTTCATGGTCTCTTGATCATGTTTTATTCTATACCTTTTAGATTTCACCTGTAATGTCCCCCCTGAGGTCTCTTCTTGTCCTTAAGCTGCTAACCAGAGCCCCTGCATATTTTAATACGGTCTATATCCTGACTGGGGGATTGATCGGCACTTGGATTCAATGCTTTCTACCTTCCTCTAACACTTCGTTATAACCTGCTGAGCTGTAGTAACCAGGGATGAGGTGTGGGTTTACCATTACCATGGTTTGAGAAAATGTATTTAAACCCATAATGCACTGCATAGTCTTTGAACTATGGCTATGAGAAGGGTCAATGAGGGGGCTTCTGGATAAGCCAGCCCCCTCAGTATGAAAGGGGAGAGGCATAGAGCAGCCATAGTGCCAGTTTATTGGAATCTGTAGGGAAACGATAGGGAAAGTTGTCAAACTGCATAGGGTGAGATTAGGTTACGTTAGGAGTCTGTACTCTGATTCTGATTGCTAGCTCTTTCAGCAATCAACCACTTTTTTGTTCTAATTATTGGGTGCTCTTTTTGTTTTTCATTTAATTTTGATTTCAGGTTAGCAGTCACTTTTCCGAAAAATAATATCTGCAAGGCTTACCTTTACAAAAAATGGGATTTTGTTTCAGGGGGCAGTATTTTGGGGTTTTCATTTATTTTGGGGGTATATTAGTTTTTAAAGACATTAGCAAATGGGCAAGCAACAGGATAGATAAATTATAGAAAAAAAAAAACTATTTTACAAATGTGTGCTACCAGTGTTCACTGTCCTTGTTACTGTCTGTGGAAATCTTACTGTTCTGTACATTACACTATACTTTAGAGCATCTCACAAGCATTGCAGTGCCCTGCCACCCGTGCATTTTTTTACAGTAGTTTGCCTATTAGCACAAAACAAATTATCACAATTTACTAACAGGATTGCCTCCATCAACTTTAATAAGATTCACCGAATTTCAATTAGGATTTGCCAAACCCTTTGTGTAACTTAGGCAGATGCACTCATTCCATGTACAAACAGAATCATCTTCTGATGAGTGATGTGTTGTGCTACTGCTGTGTTTGTGCAAACTAAGGATAGCATTTTTTATCATAATTTGTACATTTCTACTTTCTAAATAGCACAAATTAAAAACTATTTGTAGTGAAATTAGACAATCTTAAACATGACTCATTTTAGTTGCAGCTATACAACAGAAAAAGGTTAGCTAGCTAATTAGCAAAAAAAAAGTTCAGTTAGGTAAATACAATGTCAAGTATCTAAATATGGTTTTTGATTTTTGGATAACTGCTGCTGTTACTATGCACACACAATCAATCCTCCAAACTTTGCTGCCAATTTAGCTCTGTATGATTTGGAACATGACCAACATTGCTATTCACTAAAAAGCCGAAGGATCCAGCGGTATCTTTGGCTGATCTTTCGGCTCTCTTCGGCCACCTCTGCCCTTCTCTTCAAACCGAAGGGCCGCTGTAAGGAGCTATTCACAATAGCTTGTACAGCAGCCGGAGGCAGCCGAGCGGCTCAGCCAAGCCGAAGGCATATGCTTCGGCTCGACTGAGCCGAAGTGATAGCTGAAGAGTGGAGAAAGGTTGGCCGAAGCCAACCGATCTCCACGCAAATGACAGCTGGGCAGAGCCAGCAGTGATCTCATGGCTCGCTCCGCCCAGTTGTAATGACAGATCAGCATCCTCAAATGACCTGGGCACTCTGATCTGTCATTAAACAATAACAACTGGGCGGAGCCCAATTGTTTTTCTTTTGTGGCATCTTTGTCAGCGTTTTTTTTTAAATTATTTCTAATTTTCTTTTTTTTTCTTTCAAACTATTTAAAAAAATTTTTTAAATGTTTCTATTTTCTCACATTTTAAAATAATTATAATTTTTCAACTTTCTTTTTTTTAATTAATTCCACTTATTTTCTATTCTGCTCGTTACCTCTGAGGTACCAAGCAGAATAGCCGAGCCGAATGCCGGTTGGCAGCATTCGGCTATTCACTTATTGCCGTTCGGCCCCCATGAGAATAGGGAGCCCTTATTCTAATAAAACTAATGTATGATTAGTGAAGGGTGCTGTAGTAGTTATGAATAGTTATGAACTATTATAGTGGGCTAGACTATCCAAACTTTTTACCACGGGGGAACATTTGAAAATATTTTTCTGATCTCACTGAAGAACTCTGCTTTGAATTATTATATCTTCAGCTCATCGTACATTAGCATGATGAGTAAATCGTCACTATAATGATGAATAAAATAATAAGGAATGTGGCAGCTCACCATCTTTTACACTTAGATCTGATTAACATGAGAGAAAATCACAATGGGAACAAAGACAGCAAGGAAATCATGACAAAGGTTTCAATTCTTCCCCACACCTGATTTTATTGCTGTTTGTGTCCCTGATGGAGAGATTCTGCTTTGTACAAGTCAGTAGAAAGGGGCAAGCCCCATAACAGTTACCCAGGAAGCAATAGATATTTGACAGATGTTCTAATTCTTACCCACACTACTAAACACCCGTTTTTATTGCTGCCTTTGTCCTTGTTGGAGAGATTTGTCTTACTTCAGTGATCACATATGGCCAATGTCAATTACAGATACCGAAAGAGCAATGAAAACCCGATAAAGGTTCTAACTAGTGATGAGTAAATTGCTTTGCATATTAAGCATTTTAGCAAATTGTGAATGGTTTGATTTGTTTTGCAATGTAAAACAACACACACAAAAAACAGTATGATGCATCATATCCAAGTGCATCAGCACTGTGCTGGGCACACGCATGCGAGCAGCCATGCAGTGTAGTGTAGCTTCTGGTGTGAATGGGCCCTTAAGGTAGAACTTACTGTTTTTACATGCAAGAACTGTCAGATGCCAATGGTTAACATTTTTTCTGCGCTGCTTGAGCTGGTTAATAACTAACATACAGTCAGCACATAGTGCCCTAAAAAGATGTTCAGAAAATAGAGTAACCTTTCTAGTAATGAATATACTTTTCTGTGCTAAAAAAATAAACAGCCTTCTAAGGATATGTTATATCTTTCTCAATTTTGCAATTAAGTTACATAGAAGCCATCCACACATATTTAAACATCAGAAATTATAAATTGCTGCACTGCTAAAAGTGGTCTTTTCAGAAAGTGCCACTTGATTAAAAGATAGATAATGCATCATAAATACAGGATTGCTATTTAAAATCAGTGTATGTGGCATGTGCTAATTAGAAAATTGAAGTATTATTCCAAATTCCTGTCATTTAAAAGCTCTTACAGAAGAACTCTGTAAATGATCCTCACAGTCTCTCGGAAAGATTTAGAGAAATTAATTAGGAATATTCAGAACTTATCAATGCACTAAAATATTGAGAATTAGGGGGTTATTCACTAAAGAGCCGAAGGATCCAGCCCTAGCTTCGGCTGATCCTTTGCCTCTGCCCTCCGGTTCAGTCGAAAAGAAGGGCTGCTGTACGGGCTATTCATAATAGCCCATACAGCAGCCCTAGGCAGCCAAGCAGCTCAGCTGAGCCACAGGCACAGCCGAAGTGATAGCCGAAGCGGGAAGAACGGCCGGCCAAAGGGCCGGCCATTCTCCATGCAAATGAAAGTTGGGCGGATCTCACAGCTTGCTCCCCTCAGTTGTAAAGACAGATCAGCGTCCCCAAATGACCCGGGGAAGCTAATCTGTCATTACACAAAAACAAATGGGCGGAGCCAGCCGTGATGTCCACCCAGTTGTTATTCATTGGCCGGGACCTGCTAGAAGACTCTGGCAGGTGCTGGCCAATAGGAAACAGTTGGGCGGAGCTAGCGGTATCTCGGAGGTATCAAGCCGGTATTCGGCTATTCACTTACTGCCGTTCGGCCCCTATGAGAATAGGGGCGAGCGGCAGCGAGTGACCTGCCGGAGCTTCGATTCAGCCGATCCAGATGTTGGATCGGCTGAGTCGAAGTCCCTCTGCACTTCAGCTCAGCCGAACATGCAGAGCATGTTCGGCTGACCGAAGACAGCCGATGTACGGCTGATTTCAGCCAATGTACGGCTGAAATTAACTGTACTCAGCCGGAGTAAATAGCCGAACCTCATTCGGCTCGGTTATTCACTTGGCTGCCTTCTGCAGCTAGGTGACCAATCCATGTGTGAAAATGATGTCTGATGCTCCCTGAACCATTCTTTCACAATTTGAGCCCAATTAATCCGGCTTTGTCATTTTGGAATATATCCATACCATCAGGAAAGAAAAAATCAATTGATAGAAAAACCTGGTCATTTATTACATTCAGGTAGGCAGCTAATTTTTTGGGCACATAACATTGCTGAACCTAGACCTGTTATCCAATAGAAGGCTCTTACCTACTGTGTTTGCTTAGCTAAATACAGGTTGTTAATTTTTTTGGGACCGGCAGAGTCCAAAAAGTGGAAATATATCTATATATATATCTACATAGATATATATATAGATATATATCTATATATATATCTATGTAGATATATATATATAAAAGGATATATATTTATATATATATACTCTTGTGATGATAATGAGGTTTGACAAACCCCAAACTGTATGGGAGGAAGGGGGAAGGGCTAAACACAATACCACTCTTATTTTCCACAAAATTCAATAACAAGATGGTCAGATTAAAATACCCTTTCTGTGCTGAGCAGGACATCATAAACTTTCACTATCCCAATGTTCTCTGATGAGGATCTGTTGTAAATAGTCACATTGAAAATTGTCTGGTATGCAGCATAGAATTACACATCTGTGAGGAATGGGTATTAAGGTATATTGGCCTACAGCGGAACCCCACAAAGTACATTTTTTATTAATTTGCCATAACTCCAACTGTTACTGTCCTAAAAGATATCTACAGATATTTGGTATCTAACCAATCATAATTTCATTTTGCTAAATGATAGGCTGGTTGAAACCTTGTAATACGAAAATATAGATGTACCCAGGATAAAATTAGTAACAATCCAGCACCCCTACAGCACACCCCTCAGACTTTTTGTTTTACGTAAGGCAGCTCTGTACTAACAGCTGGGAGCTCTATCAGAACTAATAAAGAGTCCCTCTATGGGGGCCAGTGACTCTTACAACATCAGATTGGACATGATCTGAACTCTGCACTGTATCAAAGACCAGGTTAACTTGCACATTTTTGATATTTAAAAATCTTTGAGCTGAATCTGTAAATGCTCTATTTAAAAACTAAGGGCTCTGTCTCTCTGAAGAAGCTGTCACTGCCATGCCTTTCTGGGCATGGCAGTGAACAATATAGACATTTTCTAAAGGTCAGAATCATAGAAGCTGATTCTCTGAATGGTGCATGTTTCCATTAAAATGTGTGTTTGTCTAAAGAAAAAATCCAGCCGTGCATCACTTGTCTCGCTGAGATTCGCCTTTATTTAGACTTGCACAGCTCCGTCCTGCCCATGTTCCACCCATCTAATACATTTTTGCCCTATCCAGGGCTTAGTCATAGAGCATGGATACTTACATTTTTCCCAACCATCTTGGAAATTTTTTTCTAACTCTGCAGGATTAGCAGGGACTGTTTGTGAACTGCAATTTTTTCTTCTTGTTGATTCATAGTTAAAGCCTGGGTTAGATTATTTGTTTTAAACCATTCCAGTACAGCTTTGGTTGTGTGTTTAGGTTAGGATTGTCCTGCTGAAAGATAAACCTTCAGCTTAGTCTCTAGTATTTTCATGACTGCATCTGACTTTCTTTGGCTTGATTCGGCCTGTGTTTAGCTCCATCCATCTTGCTCTCAATTTTGGACCAGTTTCCCAGTCCAAGTGATGAAAAACATCCCCAGAATATGATACTTACATGATCATGCTTCCTTGTGTGGATGGTGTTGTCAGGGTTGTGAATTAAATGATCAAGCTATACTCTCACCTGCGTCATCTGTTGGACATTCCTCAACACTGTAGTATGGTCATGTGCAAGCTCCACAGCTGGTTGCACTCACAAGGCTTTACAGTGAGGTTAGTACATTTACACTGTGCCTGATCAAAGGTGTTTGTATTTAGTTTTTTTGACTACTCTGTGTAAAAACTTTTTTTTTTTTTTGCAGGGTTTTGGTTGTGGGGATTTGTTTTCATTTGTATTGGATTTATAGACGCTTGTGGGATGTTCAAAGTTTGGGATAACTTTTTATAAACCAAACCTGATTGAAGCTTCCTCAAATTTATCTTGAACATGATTTCATAGCTCTTTGGCTTTTATGATGCTTTTTGTTTAAATATGTTCTTTAACAATTTCTGGTGTGCTTCAAAAGCGGATGTATTTGAGAGCATGTGGCACTTGAACTGAATATAGTTGGACTCTATTCAAGTAATGATGTGCCTTTTGTGGGTAACACACTGCACCAAAATTATGTTAGAGTTTTCAGAGCAAATACGGTGAATACTTATGCAGTAAAGACTTTCCAGTTCTAAATAATTTGGAAAACTGTGTAGATTGTTTTCAACATTATGAACTCATTTGTTTAGCTTAACGAGACTGTGTTTGTTTAGCAAAATGTAGCTTAACTGCCAGACTCTGTGGACTCCAGCTACTCCTAAATTCCTAACATGCTTCATGTAGTCTGCCTTGGACGATGCCTCCTCCTAACTTACTTCTTGACATGCTCTGTGCAGACTGTCCTCTACCTGGACTCCACTTCACATTAAGTACTAACACACTGTGTTTGTGGGCCATACTTACTCCTACATATTACTTACTTTCATGCTCTTTTTATTTATCAATTATTGCAGCTTCTTTTATCAGTAGCAACTTTATGCAAATGCTTTCTATAGATGTTGTTCAGTCAACAAAAAGTGGGACTTAAACTATCTAATCAGAATACTATTAGATATCGGATTTTAAATGCCAGAAGTCTGGCCAGAAAAACAACAGAATGCAATAACTGCAAAGTTTTTAAACTGACATTAACAAAGCCATGGATACACTCAGCCAATAACATGTCAAAATGTAAAATAATTTATCATCATTTACTTGAATCATTGCTTCAATCTTATGTCCCAGTAATCTTATGTCCCGGAGCTGACCAGAAAATAGTTGGCATGGTGGAATACAATTATCTGTACAAGAGTGGGGAAAGGGACAGCACTGTCAATAATTTGAGAAATCCATACATTAGTTAATCTGGGGAAGTGTATATATTTTTTTTTGTTGGTCATACATGATTTTTTTTGGACTGTATATAAGAAACTGTCTAGACTAATTATTTCAACAAGCTGTAAAAACCAGACAATCTGTCAATACAGTTGTGTGTCATGTTGCTATATAACAGGAAAACGTTTCACAGCACACTCACCAGCCAGCCTACAAAAAAAACCTGTCTAACTGCTAAGGTTAAAAACAGAGTTTTTTTAGTTGCAAGTCTTCTGCAGAATATGTGAAAGCAACATTGCCTCTAAAAGGTCCCTCTGTGTAGTGTGGTCCTAACTCTAATCTATGAGAGCCTTCATTTTGGAGCATATATAGCAAAAGATGAATTGGGTGCAGGTTCGCCAGGAGGCAGCCCAACCTCTTTAATGGCACAGGGACACACAAGGAACCCCACACATCACAACGGCAGCTGAAGCCCCCTAGTGTGTCCCCACAACAAATCCAACAAGCAAAACGAATGGCAAATGCACTCATTAATTCATAACCAGCTTTAAAGCAAGGTGCTCATGGACAGGAGTTAAACAGTACATCAGCAAAAGGTTTCCCAGCACACTCACCAGTCAACCTGCAAAAAAAACACTGTCTAACTACTAAGGTTAAAAACAGAGGTTTTAGTTGCACATCTTGTGCATAATATGTGGAAGCCACACTGCCACGTCAAGGCTTCTTTGTGTAGTGTGGTCCTAACTATAATCTATGGGAGTCTCCTTAGTAGTTAGTGTTTTTTTTGCAGGCTGGCTGATAAGTGGGCTGGGAAACTTTTTACTGTTGTACTGTTTAAAGCCCTTCCATGTGCACCTTGCTTTAAAGCTGGTTATGAACTGATGAGTGTGTTTGCCATTAGTTTTTCATGTTGCTATATGACTCATCTTTCAGCAAGATAATCCTTGACCTCATAGTGTAATCATCACTTGAAAGGCATTAGAGACAATTTGATATGTATAATTCAGTGCAAAACACATGCCCTTGTGTGACGTTATATAGACATTCAACAAAGTATAGTTGTATTGAGGATTTAATCGGCCTGGCATTAACATTTATACCAGTGTAACCCAAGCATGAAAGACCCTATCAACAGTCCATACCTAATGACAAGATTTCCCCATGCACTGAATAAGGGGAACCTGTATCCTTCAAAATGTACATGCATGCCACCATCTTGACTATTAAAAACTATAAACAGATGGCAGAGTTGTACGACCATCTCAACACACACAGAATGCTGCTGAATTGCTGTTAAATTGGAGTTATACTCCTGCTTTAGGAAGGTTGATTATATTTGCTTTAGCCTCCTTAATAATTGCAATAACAGTGTTTATTGTAAAAATAAGAGTTACACAATTATAACAAAATTGTATATGTGAAGTGGGGTATCTTCTGACATGCAGCAATTACAGACACCAAGGATGATATAAAAATAATATAAAAATAAATAAAATACACTTCTTTATTAAGAATATTACAATTAAAAGAGTGACATATGTAATTTTCAAGGTTCAATTAAAGCCTATCTCTGGAAAGAAAAGAAACTCCTCTTACAGTGGGGCTACCTCTGCAGTGCAAGGGTTAACTTCTTACTAATGTCTAGGGTAGTTGTGTAAAGGACCTTCCCACTGGCAATTGATGCTAACCTCTCTCCCCTATGCTCTAGCTTGTGGACTTTCCCTTGGACTCCTCACGTATAATGCAAGGGTACGGACCCTGCATTGTACGTGATGACTTCAGTGGGCCTCCAACTGCTTAAGCATAGGGGAAAGAGGCTGCGGGTGAATAGGAATCAGGTAAGGAAAAGTCCCTTTCACAGGTCATTAACAAGCTGTTAACTCTTGAAGTGCATTAGTAAGCCCGCTGCAAGGGGGGTTTGGTTTTTTCCTTGACATAGGTTTTAAAATCAATTTCCAAGTCTCACAAAGTATATATGTGCAGTGTAATCTCATAAAGATATAACATAAATACTGGTTGTCACCAGGGAGCATGGAGCTGACTTCCTGGCCAATCAGGAAGGCGGGGGCGGGTAATGACTCGCTGTCCAGATTGGTCGGGAAGCTGGCCATGTTTATGTTTATACTTTGTGAACCTTTAAAACTGATTTTATCTTTTTAATATCGATAGTCCCTTATTATTGTAATATTCTAATTAAGGAAGTCTGTTATGTTTTATAATCCATGGTGTATTTAATTGTTGCTTGCCAGAAAACACTGAATTACATATATACCCTTTTGTTTAAAGATACATTTGAGGTGTGACATGCTGAAATATTAGTTTTTTTCTTTGACCACCATATAAGCAATTCATGGTAGTTACACAATTAAAGCCATAAAATAAAGTTACTTTTACTAGGGACTCACAAACAATGAAATCTGGGAAAGGATGACAGTATCAGGACATATTGTTATCATAGTGCTGACAGGACACCAGATTCTTAGTCATGAAGATTCAGAATAGGCTAGGCTTATCATTTTGCAAGCTAAAAAAGGTCAGGTAAAACAGTCACATTTTCAGAGGGTGGTATTTTCAGAGGGTAGTAGGCAAAAAACATAACAGTTGGGCAAAATTTCAACATATGTGAGGTCCACTTTAATTTCTGCCCTTGACCCTATTTTGTCTCAAAATGGGCCTAATTAGCAGGTAAAAAGATGATGGCAGGAGCCTGCCCCGGTCACTCTAGGCTAAAATATACTTATTTCTTCTCAGCTCCTAGGCAGAACTCCCAGAATAGTGATGGTAGATTGTTATTTATAGGTGTGCCAATCCATCTTTCCTGACACGTTGAATGCCTAGAGGGAGCACTTGCTTTCTATATCCCTGTCTGGATACCATTATTACGCAGGTATGTAGGAGAGACTGTAGCATGGGGATTATATTGGCTGGATAGAGTAAGCTATGGGGAACTATATGCTGGTATGAGAAATTATGTGGTTGGTATTTACAACACCACTGGCACTTCCTCATTTTTCCTTAGTGCTGTGCTGCTATTAAAATGAAGGAGTTGTAATCTCATTGGCTATAATTCCTCTACCAATCTACCCTACTTGTCCAGCTATTTGCAGTTTGTAATTTCCTTGTATAGAGCAATGACACACAGATGGACAACGACCCATTCATTATTTGAGCATCTGTTCCTAAATAATTATTTGTGTGTCACAGTTGTAGCCAGCTACAAGATGTCATTCTCTACAACAGAGATGACCACAATTTTATGTGTTAAGATCTACTTTTCAAATGATGAGCTCAATGAGGTCTACCATTGCAAAATAACACCTTTATTTTAAAAACAAACACATTAATATGCATACTGGCACTACTGCACATACAGTATCTTCCTATTGAATAAACCTAATAATTTGAATACAGATCTTCAATTTTAACATTAACCTCAAAATGCCCACAGCACAATAGAGCTCTTTCCCCTGGCTGTCTCTTCTCACTCTCTCTCTCTCTTGGCTGTCTCTCTTCACGCTCTCTCCTGCAGTCTATCCTTGCTCTCTTTCCTGACTGTCTCTCCTCATTCCCTCTCCTGGCTGTTTCTCTTCACTCTTTCTAGGCTCTCTCCTCACTCTGTCTCCTGGCTGTTTCTCCTGGCTATTTCTCTTGGCTGTCTCTTCTTGCTCTCTCTTCTGGCTGCCTCTCCTCATTCTCTCTACTGGCTGTCTCTTTTCGCTCTCTATCCTGGCTGTCTCTCCTGGCTGTCTCTCCTTGCTCTCTTCTGGCTGTCTCTCCTCACTCTCTCTCTCTTGGCTGTCTCTCCTCGCGCTCTCTCCTGGCTGACTCTCCTGGCTGTCTCTCCTCACTCTCTCTCCTCACTCTCTCTCCTCACTCTCTCTCCTCGCTGTCTCTCCTCGCTCTCTCTTCAGGCTTTCTCTTCAAGCTCTATCTCCTGGATGTCTCTCTTCTCTCTCTCTACTGGCTATCTGACCATCACAAAACCAAACTACACAACAATGTAAACACAGATCTGATACTGACTGGTGTATTCATTCCACGGATCTACAGCGACTACCACCGGTCACAGGGATCCCGTATAAATTCAATATTTTGCTCTTGTGGTGGCACACAAGGAGACAATTTGTTGTCACGTCTCAGGTAATGTGCCGTCAGCGTGCAATAATTAGCAGTTACGGCGCTCCAACCCTTCTGCGTGGGGTAGGTATAGTTAATGGAGGAGTGCTGTGTGGGGTATCACTAGGATGAGACAAGTTGGGTTTTTTTACACCCACCTGACACGGAGGGGACAAGTGGAGACACTGTGGAGGTGTATTGATCAGCTTTGGATGTAACTATTAATTTTCTGTAACTATTAAGACTCATATGTAATCACCTATCACTTGAGGGGATCAAGCCCAAAGGTGACCACTCATAAGTGACAATAGGGATCACCCACCTGCCATGGAGGGGACAAGTGGAGACTGGCGGCATCGGTGCTATTACACTCCACAGACTACTGCCGGGACGCCCCTCCCCATCCGCAGCATGGGGAGGGGTAACTAGACAAGTGGATTTATAATGGGGAATATTACACCGTAATGTTCCCTATTATAATCTTTTTCTCTGATTAAATTATTACAAACAGAGCCTCTGTTCTATCAAAGTTTGAGACCATGTTACAATGTGTGACCGGTGACCCGTACGGACCTGCACTTGGGGTGAGCGTAGGGGGGCGTATGGCCGCATACTCCCATAGAGAAGGACAGGAGCTGCGTACTATTCACACACAGCACCTGTCCTTCTCGGGAGCTGCCCGATACGTCCGCGCATGCAGCATGGAGCTGTACGTGCCGGGTGTTACTCGTGTGAATGAGGCTTTACTGTTTCTGCTGATGAGATTCAGCTTGACTACTACACCTATGGCAATGGTCACAGTGAACCAGGAAGTGATACAATTATTATAATTTGATACATTTTGAAAAAAAAATCTAAATTTTATTTATTTTAAAATACATGTAGTGGCACACATGCACAAAAATGATCATGATTATGACTGCAACTATTGTTATTTATCACAATCATAATAATTATGAGGCCAGCAAATCATATTTTTTAAGTTCTAAGGGGATTTCATAGTGTGTTGTAAATATTTTCTTTATATTTGACTAGGAGACAACATTTTTAATTGTATTTGTCAGATAAATATTAAAAATTCAATTGGTGACAAAGCTCTGTAGCTCAAATCTGTACACACAGCTCAATGAACCAGATGAATGACTCATCTTTCCTAACTGCTTGATTTCTTTAAATGGGGAACCTAGAGGCAGAGAAAGCGTCTGAAGGCAGCTTCTGGTGTGTGTCTTTGTGCAAATCCCATAATTCTCTATGTTACCAGTGTCATCAGTGTTTTAAATGTTTGATTGTGTTGTTAGATTGTATTGTAATATTAGATTTCATACATATGGTAAAAACTGATAAAACATCCGTTGATAAACTTATAAATGTGAAACATAAAAATGACCTCAAGCTTGTATATTTTTTCTTTTAAAATTTTAAAATAATTACAACACAAATATATGACAAAACACCAAAAGTTAGAAGAAAGCCCTATATATAACAAAACCAATCCCACCTTTTTGGGATTTTAGAATTATGGCAAATAGTACAGATAGGTCTGGGGAGATCTAAAAATATTTTGTGGCATAATTCTTGTGTTGGTCTTGATTCAGATAACGGGTAGTACTATTCTTAAGGCAGGTAGTGTAATATTAGGCCGAGAAACTTAGATGCGTAATTAATTTCAAGTACAGTCATTGAATAACTAGAATATATACTGTACATCCTTTATCTGACTTTATCTGCATGGAATTGTCATGTTCCCAGTTTTCACAACTTTCCTAGTGGTCTCTAATTTCCTCTCACAAGCAACCTGGTTAATTAACTGGCTTCTGCTTAATTCAGCCCTTAGATGTGTGTGAGTAATTGTAGGATAATGGTAGGGATGTGATTGATGCAAGTTGTGAACATGTTTTGCGTGAAGTACTGCATAATATGTTTACATAAATAATATTAAGTGAACAAATTATATATTAAACAATGTTAATTTAGATCAAGGTGCTTTGCTCTTGAGAACACTACAATTAATAGCATTCACCTTAGAAAGTATGAAGATAAATTGTGTATTGCTATTGATACATTAACAAATACAGTACATCAAAGGTTGCAGTTACAGACTGCCACATCTTAAATTATATTTTGGACTGTAAATTGCCACATATAATACATTAGGTTGTTTTGGCGCATTTCGTCTTTCTTGACTTTCTCAAGAGAAAGTCAAGGAAAGTCAAAACAATTCCAATACACATCTGAAAAACACATGCAAACGCATTTACTAACCGAACACGAGCATTCAGGAATGGCATCTCGCGTAGGAGCTGTGTAACTGTATTAAGTACGTGGGCATCATACTGCATGTGCATGAAGCTATACGACATGCAAATAGGGAGAAGCCAACTGCACACACGTACGCTCCCGTTCACACGATTTTCACCTTCTAAAACACAACCATGCTGCATTTGCACGATTTTGTAGTAAACAGCACATACACGCGCATCAAATGCATACGCATACGTGGTGTATCCGTTTTCACCATTTATGAATGTGTGTATTTCTAACTTTGCCATTGATTCACACCTATTAGCATGCTATCTTGACATGTTTGTGGCATGAGTGTAAGGTTAGTAAATCAGACCCATAGAGTGGAAATAAGCATTGTATAAAGCAGTCCTTCTTAAACTTTTTCCACTCGTGACCCCAGTGTCGGTCGGTTTGGTCGGTGTCTCTCTCTTCCTCAATCCCCCTCCCAGCGTCGGCCCGTGTCTCTCTCTTCCTTAATCGGTGTCTCTCTCCTCCTTCCCCAGTTAATTGTTGATTCCTGCTGTCTGTGAAATGGTAAATGACTATTATGCTCTTCAGAGATCTTTGAGAAGGCTTAGCACTGTGCCCTGCAATCAGATGACAGGATTGGGTGCCAGGAGATAAAAATGCCATATTCTTTCCAGAACCCCAGGGTGAATGAATTTAACTCCTTCACTGCTGCAGACCTGCACTGGCAGTCTTGAAACAATGCTAAGCCCCAGCTTCACATTGCAAATGATCCATGTGTACTGGTGCACCTCAGACACAAACATCTTAATTTTAAGCTCAGGACAAATCCCAGTGGTGTGAACTACACTCAGAAAAAACATTGAAATCTACAGGGATGTGTTTGTGGACCAGACAGAAAACATTCCGGTCTGGAGACGGTGTAAAGAAGCCCTCAGGAAGATCTCACCTAAACCCTATCCCCCCCGTCGTTCGGTGGATATCTCTCCTCCTACCCAACTCACTCTTAACCCCCCTCCAGGTTGTGTGCTGTAAAAAAACTTACTTTTACCCTCCAGCAGCTGTGCTCCGCTTCTGGCAGGTTACAGAAAGCTCTGCCGTCTGAAAAATAAAAAAATCTTCCTGCACACACGTGGTCAGGAAGGTACCAAGTGCACAGGGGGGCCCGAGAGCACAATAATTATACTGCACATATTAAACTATAATACAAAAATCTTGCTTGGAGTCCGGCCCTCCCAGGCTCCTCACACAAGTGCTGTGCATACCCCCCTGATGGCAGCCCTGGCTGGGGATTCAGATCGCGACCCCATATGGGGTCGCGACCCACAGTTTAAGATGCCCTGGTATAAAGGATACGTGTTGTGGATTTAAGTGCTATATGAAAGACTATTTATATTTTTTACATTTTATAAGTAGTTTTTGATGTTTCAGTAGACACCGTTGGAGACATGAGTGTTTGGTTATTGCTTTTATGTACTTTTGGTAGTTAATATTACTGAAATTAATTTACCCATTATGTATTAGTATATACAGTATTTAACATTTTAGGTGGTGGAAGCGCTTCGTTTGATATTTTATTGTTACTGTCACCTTTAATAGGATACACAGCTGCTGGTTGAGGTCTCTAAAGGTGCCCATACACTTTACAACCCTCGCAAGACTTTTGTCTTGCGAGGGTTGTAAAGTACTTAAAAAAACGTACGATCTGCCCATCTTGGACAGGCAGATCAAACTTGCGATCATCGCAAGCCTGCCCCCCTGAGGGGCGGGCTTCCGATGACTGTAATGCTGAACGGGCAGTGTGCGCGTGCGCACACCGGCCTGTTCGGCAGTCATCTCTCGATCATGTTAAAAACCAGCCGAAAATCGTACGATTCTCGGCTGGTTTTCCAACATGCTCGAAATACAAAAGTCGTGCGACCGTACAGTAGAAACGGTCGCACGCCTTCCATACACTGCACGATTCTCGTACGATCGCGGGATTTCCCGCGATTCTCGTACGAGAATCGTGCAGTGTATGGGCACCTTAAAGGTGGTATGCGGTACCTTTAACTGAGGTCCCCAAAGAGAAGACAGCTTTCTCCACCTCAGAGGTGCACTTTCAGTACAAAAGAATGCCTCCCAATTTTTTGAAAGAATAATTTGTTTAACCCTTTAGCTGCTAAAGCCATTTTTGCTTTTTTTTTTTTTGCACACATTATAATCCACATTTTAGGCATGAAAATTGCTTAACTCCCCAGAATTATATTTCCTGAAAGCAGAAATCCTATAGAATAAAATGGTGGTAGTTGCAAATTTTTAAGTTGCATATTATCGCAACTCTTTATCAAACTCAAAATTTCAGTAAACCATACACTTAAGTTAATTTTAGTGCACAAAAACAAAATATAATACCCAATTTCTTTGTAGAATATAAAATATGAGGTTGTGCCAAGTAAATAGATATCCAACATGCCAAGCTTAAAAATTGTGTGCGCCCGTGAAACATTAAAAAAAAATATGGTACCCCAAATTGTTCATGGACAATGCTTTAAAAGCCTGTGCAGGCCATCAGTTTCGAGTTAACCATTGAAATTAGCCCTAGAATTATTGCACACACACTGGCGCACATGGTGATTCCTGACATGTGTGGCGCAATCGTTGTTTTCATTTTGTATTAGACCCCTAATGTCACCTTTGCAGCCCATTGAAGCTGATCATGCACAGATAAAGGCTGTACCTTTTTATATATATATATATATCAGCTGTTCATACCAAAAACAAAGGGAACCAAACCAATTTAAAGAAATAGTAAAACAACTTAGTATGTGCAAATGCTTACTTGTCATTGTTCAAAATAAAAAAATTGTAGAAACTACAGAAGAATACTTATTAAAACACCACTTGTCATATCTCACTCTAAAAATACTTTACTATATTAAAAGTATATGATTTGTAATATTCCTCAGCATGTTGTTGTATGTATAATAATAATGTAATAATTAGGATTTGCATATATTTTCCACAGTATTTTGTTAGGGTTTTCTAGAATACCTCTTCTGCTTTAATATGTCTCCGTAAAAATTGCCTGCTCAAGCACATCTCATAAGTTGGTGAATTTTCAGTATAGGGCTTGAGAATATTTCATTTAGACATAAGCACAATGTTTTCTGTTATTTATTTAAAATAAAAATGGAGGAAACAGATATCAATTATCCCCTTTACTTAATTGATAAATGAAAACAAAAAATATAAGAACACAGGAAATGCAATCAACTTTGCAAAGTGAGTATTTTTGGCTTGTAAGTAAAAAGTAGAAAGTAGTTTTATTTTTTTAAGTCAAGAATTACATTTGGATTGAACATTTCCTATTCGAATAATCTCTTTGCCAAGAACTAAACCATGAGTTAATGAATTACTTTGATAAACTGACCACATGGAGTCAGCCAACATGAAGAATGTTGAATGGACTATGTCAACTCCATGGGGTTCAGAACCCTGGGTTTTTAGCTCTTGTATGGAATGGTATCTTTCTGGGTTCCTGTCCTTTCTTGTATTAATCATTGTTAAAAAGAGCAATTTCAAATGATATCATGTTGTTTTCAAGCAATAAAAAGTAACCTGATTAGCACACGTAATGTATATGTTGCTAATCAATTTAAGTTTCACCACCCCTTCTTAGACCTCAGTCAGATTGGAACCATAAATATGAACTGCAGTTAATTGTTCATCATCTTTACTTAAAGCATTGGAGAAAGAAGTCTTCCATTATAGATTTGGTAAAACTAGTTGTCCCTATGGGGCAGCTAGTTGCACAAATAATTTATTTGAACTAACTCTACTTGATTTAATTTCTCTAAGATCTCTGTTCTCTCCCTTCCCTATCATTTAATTGATTCTTCCCATAATCTGTATATTAGGGGTTCTCCTGTTGTATGACCTATGCTGAGGGAACCTTAATCTATTTTCCCACTTGGACAACTAGTATCCAACACTGTGTATATTGTAGGGGTCTATTCACTAAGCTGCCGTAGGCAGCCGAGTGAATAATCGACCTAAAGCGAAGTGAGCCGAACGCTGTTTGGCTATTCACTTCAGGCTGGTACGGCTGATTTCAGCCGCATATCGGCTGAAATCAGCCGTACATCGGGTGGCTTCACGTAGCTTCGGGTGGCTTCACGTAGCTTCGGGTCGGCCGAACATGCCCAGCATGTTCGGCTGACCTGAAGTACAGAAGGAGTTCGACTCAGCCGATCCAACATCTGGATCGGCTAAGCGGAACCTCCGGCTGGCTACACGCTGCTGTTCGGTCTATTCTTATAGACGCCGAACAGCAGTGAGTGAATAGCCGAAAGCCGCTGAGGGGCATTCGGCTCAGCTGTTCTGCTCGGTCCCTCTGAGGGACCGAGCAGAACATAAAAATAGTTTAAAAAGTAAAAAAAAAAAAAATAGAAAACGATTGTGCAGAGCTAGCTCCGCCCAACAGTTTTCTATTGGCCGGCGGTTCTGCTGCCGTCAAATAAAAAAAAACTCTCCCGGGCGCTCCGGGAGTCTCCCGCTCCTGGCCGCCCAGGAGAGAAACACTGCTTTTTCTTTTTTTTCTTTATTCTGACACGGAGCCGTGTCAGAATAGAAAAAAAAATAATAATAATTTTGCCCATAGGAATGCATTGCTAGATTCCTATTGGCTATTTCTATTTGCAATAGCCAATAGTAAACTAGGGGTCCTGAGGCCGAAGCTAGGCAAAGGATCGGCCGAAGCTACGGCTAGATCCTTCGGCTGCTTCGTAAATAGACCCCATAGTATTAAAAAAATGCAAAAAGTGTTTAACCACCTCCAGGCCGCTGAACATAAAGAGACGGCTGGACGGGAGCCTTCTGGCAGTGGGTGGACGTCTTAAAACTTCCCTTATGCCTGTACTCACTCACGCGCACCCCCTGGCGTGCTTGAGCAGGAAGAAACTGCTCGATCGCTTGTATGAGGTACCTTTTCGTGCCCCCTCTCCTTACCTTACCTGCCATCTTCGCCACAACTGCCGGGATGCCGGGTGTCCGATCTGGGACTGGCCTTGAGATCTCTGCTTCATCAGCTTCTTTGGGGGTTCCTAGGTGACATTAGGGGTCTTAGAGACCTCTGATGTCTCCATAAAGAGGACCTGTCACTTTATATTTGATACATTTTATTTTTACTAGTCTAGTTTAGCCACTAGTTTTATTTTTTACCTTGCCCTTACTTTGGATGTGGTGGGGGCATAAGGAAAGTTATGTTCTCTGTATGAATAGATTAGGGGCCTATTTGTGGCCCAAAGTATATATAAACCCAAAAATATAATATATATTGCAGCTTAACAGTTCCTAAATATGGTGACTGCATTTGCTTTCTTTGTTTAGGTTAAGTGCATTGCCGGCAAGTACAGAAGATTATATGTTAATCTTGCCAGAATTCCAATGTCCTCAAAACTCATCTGCACTGAACTGAAATTGATTTTACAGATTGACTATCTGGATGTGATTTAACACAGTTTTTTATATTTGTTTTTCTAGGTGTCTAAAGTGTGGGCAGGAATTAGCAGATTTATATCATGCTTTTTGGAACTGTCCCAAGATAAAGTCCTTTTGAAATGATATTGTCCAATATAACCAGCAAAATGTGGTTAACTAATTACCTCTGTCTGCAGCTTGGGTGATTTGGAATTCTCAATAATTATAGATGAATAGAAGAAGGCATTTATTCCTTTAGAGGTCAGTCGCCGTAAAAATAATTTGTATTTTATTTACCTATCCAGCAAATATGGAATATAGGTGTATGTTCAATTGTATACTTTAAGATGACATTTTTGTTTTTACTTTTCTTACTTGGACATGTTAATATATGTTGTTTGTTTTTGTTTTTCTTGGTCTTAATAATAAAAAGATGGGATATAGCCACCAATTGTGACAATTTCATATTGCAGAATTGTGCTCTATAGATACAATATGCTACATGCTATGGTACATTAGTCGAACTTTTACAGCCAGAAATGTGTGGTTTAGTTATCAACCCATTTGATAACGGAGCAAGTTATAGTATTGCAAGTTGTAGTATTGCATGATACATCTACATATAATACTGTGGCGTGATTAATTTGTTTTGGCACCTCTAAAGCCTGGGCTCGCATGAATTTAATTGATTTTAGCTTGTGTGACTTGTTTGGGGATTGTATTTTTTTAGGGTAGTATATAGTTTTTTTAATCTAAATAAAAATATTTTTTATATAGGTTTATGTGATCATTATGTAAAACAGAAGTACGACCCAAGGAGTATGTTTTTTTTTTGTTCCCCTTAATTACATTTACAATTACTTTATAGCAGAGCCCCATCCTGTGCAGTTTAGTTTTCATCTAGCAGGAACCATCTTCTTCAGCACCAGACACCACCCTTTAACACCCTGTGCAATGAGAATACCCTCATGTCCAGTTGGCGGTATGTATGACCCAAGTTATAAACAAAAGCCCTTAGCAAAGTAAAAGTAAATTCAGACAGGGCTAAGGTTGACTTATTGTATGGAAAATACTGGCCTTATGATCCTCTATTAATTTTTTTTATATTAATAAGACTGGCAATAAATAATCTTTTTACTAGGCAGGAAAAATATATGCTAGTTGGCATACCTAGATGTACAGATGAGGCTTTTTTCTACAAAAGAGATAATAACAGGTACTTTGATGTCTTTGCAGACTGTACTTTGTTATAGATAGCCAGAGTAACACTTTTTACATTTGGGTGAACTTACCCATTGCACTCTCTGTAACTATACCCTGGCTTGCGAGCATTTATAAATGCTAAAGCTTCACCAACTTATTTATCCATAATCGTTCATTATCAAAAACATTTTTACAAGATGAAATCATCTGGGTAATCATGTTTGTATAACAATAATAACATTTAGCTGTGCAAGAATGCATTAATTATCATAAACAATGAGTTGATTTAAGAACAGTTTTGACAATAAGCATATTTAATGCAATAAAATTGGACAAAGCTTTCTTTTATTTAGATCTGATTAAAAATCTGATAAAAGTTATATAAAAATACTTACTACAAGCATTGAAGAAAAATGTACATTTATACCTTCATCACATAACCTAAAAGGTGAACAATGTGACATATGAAATGGAAAAGCAGAGTAAATTTTCACTATGAAATAACATACAAAACTTTGGAAAATGAATGGTAAAAAAGATGAAGGTAAGAAGAATAAAGATATTTAAGATTACTTGAAAACGGCTTTAAACACTTTAAAAAATCATTCTGTAACACTTCATTAAATATTAGTGTAAAACTGCTTTTTATTTAAAAAGATAAAGATACCACATACAGTATAGACTCTCATTTGTTGTGCGCAACACATCACAATGTAACTGATGAAAGGTATGAGCACAAACTCTCCTATTAGCATCTTCAGAGTTTTACAGTTTCCGCACCAGAGGTAAATCCCACTGTGGCTCTGTAGTAAAGCTTTGCCTCTCTGTTAAGTCACGAGGCTCCACCCCAATACATTTCAGATCAATAGACTTTATCAAGGGTACCCTGTACTTTATACTCTATTTTAACTCTGCTTGATTAAGTACTGAATACGACTGTAGCTGTCTGGTCTGTAAGCCCAGGCAATACCTCTGCTTTTTTTAATAATTTTTTTTAATACATTGGGTTTGGGTTTGTGTTAATTACTTACAGTATACATTTGTATAAGCTTTATGATTTTTTGATTTTAAAGTGGACAATTTATTAAACAATAAAAACATGATTTCCATATTTGCACCACTGTTCACTCCTGCCAGCTACATTTGTATAGGAGAAGGGTTTGCTTCCTGATGTTAGACCCACCCAATTGATGGTTAGTGATCTGATGACAAAGAAGGACCCTACCTACTGTAAACAGAAGAAGAGAGAATACTCGAGACTAAAGCAACCCATGAGCACAAGTTTAAGTGACTAAAAAGGGCATTTAGATTTTTTCTTTCAATGAGTTCAGATATAACTTTAGAAAATGTATTTCAACATTTGTTTCCAACATGTTGATAATAAGCAATCTGACTTTAAAAAAATGTTATATTCAATTAAAGTTTCTAGTCCTATCACTGGAATTATGTTCTTTCACACCAGCAATTCCCTGATGAGATTTCATGGTAACTGTCGAGGTTGTGTACAATTTACCTACACTCAGTGGGAAAATGTAAGTTGCTGTTACCTTCTAGTTAACTTGTAATGGGATTTTTTTAATGTAGCGATACAGGTTTTTCGGTATCGATATTTATCTTTCGGTACTCACTGATAATTGGTACTTCTGCTAGCATGGAGTAGGCTTCCCAGGCAATCAGCAATCCGGGTGGCATGTCATTACCCGCAACCCGGCTTCTTGATTGCTCGGGAAGCGGGCTTCATGCTGCTTGGCCAGCTCAATGCTGATTGGCACTGTTTTAGTCGAATTTTACTGCTTGTTAAACATGTGTAAATACTTTAATGTCCATAGTCTGGGCATTGGTGCACTTTAAAATTAAATATGGGAAGTCAGTTCTATTTATTTAAAAAACAAATTCCCAAATATCAAACTTGCATTAAAACATTGCAAAAAATATTTGATTCATGCTAAACTCCCTGCTTCTCTGCTCCTATGAACAAAGGGGATGTCTGCATGGAAAAAGTCAGCAACCATGGCCAAGTAGCCCTGAACTTACTACATTTATACAAACCAGAGTTGGGTATCATTACCATGTGCATGTGCTTACATGCTGTATTTGCTTTTAGAAGATCAGGGACAGTCATTTCCGCACCATAAATAAAAGAATGGACAGAAATTAGATCTTAGGAAATCATGTCCTTTATTTCTTAAAGTATATTCCACAGCCAAAATTTTTTTTACTTACAGCGGGGAAGGGTTAGAAGCACTATCAGGTTTTTGTTGCTATCTAGGGTTATTCTAGTGAGATTTATCCTCACTTCCTGTCCTGCTGGCAATGTTAGAAGCCCTGTCAGGAAGTGAGGGGAAATCTCCAACAGCATCACAGACAGAAAAAACATTCTTGTCTTTAGTAGAGTAACGGAAGGCTAGCACCCCGGTAAGATTTACATTTTTTTGGTCCCTGTTGCAGATCTTCCCTCACCGTTGTCAACAGGACAGAAAGTGAAGGTAAATCTCTCTAAAAGAGCCATGATAGCAGATCAAATCTGATAGGAGTTCTAATCCTCCTCCACTGTCAAAAACTGAAAGAAAAAGGAGTTGACTTTCACTTTAACAGAAATGCATTGTCAGTTATCAGGCTGTCAAATGTGGGCTAGAATGCTTAAATGTAGTGTGAGAAACTGCCCTATGATGATACACACAACCAGTTAATGAGCTTAATGTCATTCTGTAATGCACAACTCATTCAAATGCAAAAAATCTGATTGTTCGCTGCTTTTCACACCAACACAGCTCTTTGCTCTACCTTACTGAAGAAGATTAATTTTTTTTTTCATTAGAATGCTTATGCAATGGTATGGCTATACAACTTTTAAAAAATGATATTGATAAAAATTGCTCTGATTCATTTTACTTCTTTCATACATTTCTGTCTTAATTTCTAAGACAAAAGTTCATTCCTTCTGATTATAATGGGCATATGATGTCCAAAAAATAGCACCACAAGTAAATAACAGTGTTACACAATAAGAATACGTTTCTATCAGTTACAGTTTCTGGGGAAAAAAAGCGTTTTTCTGTTTTACTACAGTGTAAGTAAAACCCTTGAAGAAAATTCATACCTTGTGATAAAAGGATGCAATTTTACAGTTTTAGCCACTCTGACTAAATCAGATAAAAGTATGTTTTACTTGAAAGAAATGCACATTTGCTAGCCTCAGATCTTATAACATTGGACCTCAGATGCTTTTATTTGAAAGGATTCATAAAATACAGCCAATCTTATATAAAATACACACTAACAGCATTCTCTTAGATGTTTGTTTAAGCGTCATACAGTTATAAAACTTGAGTTTTTAGATACTGTCTTTGCATTAGATGTGTATTTGACTGGAGTCTATGGTATGCTGTGAGATAGCTCTCAAAAGAAAGTTTACTGTGAGTGCAAATTACTCTCTCAGGTTCAAATCTGTCTCAAATGCATATACTGATACATTTTATAAGTTGCAGTACCTGTGATTGGTATGTGTAGCTTTGTTATAAAATGGAAAGGTATGCTTTGTAGGTGACAATGGCAAATCACTTTTTGGGCATTTACATGATCACGAATGAACAGTGAGTTCGGAGGAAAAAAAGTGAAGATGTCTTTTTGTGGTCTTTTTAAAAACTGGTTGGTCATAAAATTTTACCTCGATATTCCCTTCACTAAAAGCTTCCCTCCTGGTCTCTTCACTTGTTGTATTGTCTCTTGATTTTTGCTGAGTTAATGTAATGACGGAGTTACCGGGTCTCCTTGAGGGTGTAGAGGAGTCTTTTATGAAACAAAAACATATGGCAGACAAGAAGTTTTTCTTAAAGTTTTCATTCATAAAAGCATATACAATCGGATTGCAAATTGAGTTGAAAAATCCAATTATTTGCACAACTGCAAATATTATCTTGATTGTGACATCATCATATTCATTTTCAAAATTGCCTAGAAAGAAGTGCAAAAGATAAAACATGGTCAAAGAAAGGTTTACCAATTTATTGTGCTGTCAACCCTGCACAATGTTTTAAATCCTTAACTTGGAATTTCTTCACTCTTCTTATATTGCCATTCCATCTTTTTTGGATATACCCTTTTCAATAAGCAGTGCCTTCAGAGAGGTCAGTATTAATGAACTGAGAGAATAACTTTTCAAAATGTGTCAGGTCACTGAGATTAAAAATGTAGTGTACCCACTCTACTCCTGCTATACATTCATAAATAGCAGAGTGGTGGATGTTTATTTCTAGAGTGCAATTTTAAAACAGCACCCTGTCTACTACTTGTGTACGCCACAGAGCATGCACAATGCCTGTGATCAAGTTGTCATTAGACAACTCTGATCACAGGCAAACTGCACAGAGTCAAAGTGGCTCTGTGCCTTTTAATCACTCTAAAAATGTTATTCTGGGATCTTTGTTCAACCCTTTAAACCCCTCTTCTCCTCTGAGCATGAGCTGTATATATATTTTTTCTTCATCCTGTCTCTGAACTTTATGTTAACGACTAAGAAACACCTCCATGATCCTGCATATTGATCCTTTCATCTCCATCTTCATCTGTGTATGACCTGATGATCTCTATCTACTGCACCATTACCAAGCTCAATGTTTTCACCACCTCAGTACCAGCAGGTTTCTTCATTTCCAAAACAGTAGCAAAAAATTAAATCACCTTGGGGTGTCTACTTTCCAAAGAGGGGTCATTTCTGCTGTCCTTGCATTATATTTTGATATATTTTATAACAGAAAGTAAGGAAAACAGGATTTAAAAAAGAATACTGCATCCTAAACAGTCAAGCTGAAACAGGAGTCAAGCTGAAAAATAAAGTCAAGGCATGGATGCTTTCCCATGTCATCATCCCCTCTTGCTCATGTGATATTTGTTTTGCATGTTCTGCATTATGGTAAGCTCATAATTTAATAAAGTGGGGGAAGTGGTGGATAGAAAGGGGGAAATGTTCAGTAAGGAGGAGCAGTACAGTCTAAAATTTGTACCAGGGCTTTACCTTGATACCTATACTGATTATCATTTTCTGACAATAAAACATCCCAGAATATTGTATCTTTTATGCAATGTGCACAACAGGCCAATCGTATCTGTGGTAGAATTAACATTTCAGGAATTTTGTGGGTATAGTGCCCAACTTAGTAAGTGGTTAAAAAGCACACATTTTCCATGGAATTCTAGTGTCCAATGAAGAACTGCAGGCCAAATCACAGAACGGGATTGAACTAATCCTCAGTGGGACTGGGATATATTAAAGATAAAAATGGGACAAGAATCAAAGTACACCCAATTCAATGACACAATATAACCAGCAGAACTTGTCCATTTATGAATACTAAAGGCACTATTCACAAAACTTTAGCACAAGGATAAGGAACGTTACTTTAGCCGCATCCATATCTTGATGTGTTAACTACGCAGACTGAGCCTTAAATTAGGTTTTTAATTATGGCAAAAAAATGCTGCAATATGTACGCCTAGTGTGTGTCTTGTGTGTGTCTAATTTTGGAGGGCTTATACGTGAACAATTTATGTTTTTTTTATTTTATTTTCCAGAACCCACTGAATACCTGAAATGCCTCCTTCTCATTATGTTGTTTACAAACTTTGGGAGATTAAAATCCTTAAAAACAAATCAAGCAAAAAGACACAGCAGTTACTTACTGTATTCTATCATCATGTGCACAACATGAAATGGTGCCCAGCAGACTGCAAAAAGCACAACCACTGTTATCATCATAATGATTGCTCGCTTCTTCTTCCTGGTATGGAAATGAATGCTGATTAATAAGGATCACATATTATTATAGCATTACTTTTAAAGTTGAAAAAGTGGTTGCCAATGGACACACTCTTAAAGTAATATTAAAAGGAGAACTATGGGGTGTTTTTCCACATAGTTCTCCTAAGGATCATGGGAGGACATATACTAGCGTCCTCCCGTGACCCAAAGCTCAGTATATCGCGCGCTACAGCTCGCGGTATACTGAGAGCACCGCAGCCGGGACGGATCCCGACATTACTTCCCGACATTAAGATCCACCCAGCTGCGTGAGTGACAGCTGGCTCTGCCTATCAAGAGGCAGAGCCAGCTGTACCCGCCCCTCCCCCGTCTGTTCCTCCAGTCAGCGCTGGAGTATCGGACAGGGAGGGGGGAGTCCCTGAGTGACAGTCACAGCTCTCTGCAGGGACATGATCGAGAAGTGAGCAAGCGACGGTATGCGTTTGCTCACTTACCGATCTATTGAGCTGACATGTGACAGTTTCAATGTCACACATCGGCTCGAACTATGAGGTTGAATGAAAGTCACTCACCTCATAGCTCTCCTTTAAACTTTCAAACTTTTTATATATTAAATCCAGATCAAACAAATGTACATTGCCCAGCTAAGTATTCCTTTACATTTGTGCTCAAGCACTTACAGCCATCATATTTCCAAACAACTCAGCTTCACTTTGTGTCCAGTTTAAGATAACAAGGGACAGAGCTCCATCAGCTATCCATTTATAAACCCCAATTCCAAAAAATATCTACATAAAAACAGAATGCAACGATTTGCAAAGCTCATAAACCCATATTTTATTCACAATAGAAAATAAAAAAAACATATCAAAGGTTTTAACTGAGTGTACCATTTTAGAAAAAAAAAGGTAATTTTGAAATCGATGGCAGCAACATGTCTCAAAAAAATTGGGACAGGGCAACAAAAAGTTGGCAAAGTAAGTGGTACTAACAAGGAACAATGCGTGGGCTCATGAATACTTCCAAAAATCACTGTCTGTGAACACAGTTTGCCATGCCATCCAAAAATGCAAGTTAAAGCTCCATCATGCCGCCTTCCTCTCTGGGCCAAAGCTCTTTTAAAATGATCTGTTGCAAAGTGGAAAACTGTTCTGTGGTCAGACAAATCAAAATTTGACATTCTTTTTGGCAACCATGGGTACTGCGTCCCCCGGACTAAAGAGGAGAGGGACCTTCCAGCTTGCTATCAGCACTCAGTTCAAAGCCTGCATCTCTGATTGTATGGAGGAGCATTAGTGTGTATGGAATGGGTAGGTTGCACATCTGGAAAGGCACCATCAATGCTGAAAGATATATCCAGGTTTTAGAGCAGCATATGCTCCCATCCAGATGATGTCTTTGTAAGGGAAGGCCTTGCATATTTCAGCAGGACAATGCTAAACCGCATACTGCGTCTATGACAACAGCATGGCTCCATAGTAGAAGAGTCCGGGTGCTTAACTGACCTGCCTGCAGTCCAGACCTTTCACCAACTGAAAATATTTGGTGCATCTTGAAAGGAAAAAATACGACAAAGAAGACTCAGGACTGTTAAGCAGTTAGAATCCTATATCAGGCAAGAATGAGATATCATTCATCTCCCAGAATGCAAGCAACTGGTCTCCTTAGTTCCCAGACATTTACAAAATGTTATTTAAAAAGAGGGGGTGCTTCACTGTGGTAAACATGGCCCTGTATCACGTACCTGGTGGTGAGCCGAGTTGTGAGGAGGCCTCCTTTGCAGCACGAGTTCCACACCCCTGAATGTGGAGACAGGAGGTGGGGAAACTACGGGCAGCACCGGTGCCGGACGATGCAGGACACTGGGCCTGGGCAGGTCCTTGAGGCCCGTCTTCAGTGAGGCAGGAAGCAGGTGCTGATGCGGCTGGAGCAGAGCGGAGTCAGGAAAGCCAGGGTCAGCAACAATCGGGCAGCAAGGTACAAAAGGAGAAGGCAAAGGAGAATCCAGGGACAAGCAGAAGTCGGAGGCAGGCAGCAATCAGGCAAGGTCAAGGAATCCGGTCGATGATGATATGGCAACAGGCAAGATACAGGAATACACACTAAAGCTGAAAGACCACTCAGCAAAGATCCTGGGAGTTGGGCCAGCTAAATAGGATCATTCCCAGACAGAGAAACTCACTTCCTGTGCGCCATGTGCCGTTTGCGCATGCGCAGTAGCTGCCGTTTGCGCATGCGCAGTAGCCGCTGCTTCCCGCAAATGTGGTGAACAGGCCTATGCGCATGCGCAGTCGTAACTCTGCTGTTAGGCATGGTCTTACAGTGCCCCCCCTAACGGGCAGCCTCCGGATGCCCAACCGTGGGGTGAGCCGTGAGCCATGGGGTATGCAAATTAGACTCCGGCTCCCAGGAGTTCTCTTCCGGCCCATAGCCTTTCCATTTGACAAGGAATTGCAAACGCCCCCCCCCCTCCTTCGACAATCAAGGAGGGACTCAACCTCGTATTCCTCACCACCATCAATGATGGTAGGGGCCGGGGGCCCAGGATCCCGATTGGGAAAAGGGTCCACCACAGCCGGTTTGAGCAGGGAAACGTGAAACACGGGGTGGATCCGGCATGCGCAGTAGCCGCTGCTTCCCGCAAATGTGGTGAACAGGCCTATGCGCATGCGCAGTCGTAACTCTGCTGTTAGGCATGGTCTTACACCCTGTCCCAACTTTTGTGAGACGTGTTGCCATCAATTTAACTTGCACTTTAGCAGCCTGGGGAAACCATGTCTGACTCTTAACATACCTCATCCACCGCTACCCCTTACTGTATGCTTTTTTTAACTTACCCATAAAAATAAAGTAGATTGTGTTACATTTTTGGTCTTTTATAAATCAATTTTAGCTATTGATTATAATAAATATTGTTTTCTAGCAGAAACTCTTGTATGTGGTACAAATGCTCTAATACCTTCTCTACAATCTTCCAAGGCCAGCTGCCTTGTGCCCCCCACCGCCAACTGCATTGGGTGCTGACTCCACAACGTGTGTGCACAAAGCAAATAAACACATAAATAACATCAATTATCAAAAAAAGAATACATGCCCACAAATACAAAGCCTGCTCCATTCTGACACAACCAAAAATATGTCTGGAGAGACAAAATAAGTACAGCACTAAAATAATTTTTAACATGCCCTTAGAAACACAATCAGTACTGTTCTGACCCAACCAGAAACATGTCCATATAAATGTGTCCTATGGACTTCAGTGGTGTTCCTATTAACATTCAGAACTTAGGAACAGTTCTGCGAGCTTCCCTGAAACTGAACCCAAGAATGTTCATCTCGTCTCTAATTTTTCATGTAATTAATATCGATTTCTCACAATTCTGGTGAACAGAGCATGAAACCCTGGTATTACTGGTTACAAACAAAATAAATATTCTCACATTACCAGATGTGATGACCAAATACCATTAATAGTTTTCATTTAAGGGGTTAAAACATAGAGTAGCATATGCCATGACCTCAAAGAGTAGCATTCACAGACTTCTAATAATGTCATGTGTTGGCCAGAGCAGGGGGCAAGGGCTTATCACAGAGATCTTAATGAAGGCCATTCCTATCTTATCAAGGAAATCCTCATTTCAAACTACTTGATAAGATCTGAAAAATCGTAAGACCATTCCATTGCATTATTGGAGGCAAGTACAATCTGACTTCTGGCCATCAACAAGAATGCTTGGGTCATTTCAGTGTGCTTGTTTAGGAAAAGGTCAGAGGGGGTGAGGCACAGCACAAAAACAATTCTGATGCTGTACTTTTTTTCCTCTAAATTATTTTATTTGTGTCCCATATTTTAGTAGAATTTCAGAAAAAAATAACCAGGATAAATAAGAAAAATATTTTAGAAGCAATAATGTTATTGGTTTTTCACGCAATGAATTAGTACTTTTGTACACAGCCACAAGAGGGCCATACAACACACATCCCAGCATATATCTCTTGCCGGTAGTGACAGCTGCACCACATAGCTGCATACGGCCAGCCTATAGAAATCATTGACAGCCTAACTGAAGACGTGGCTGTACAGGTATATACGCAAATCCCACTGTTTACATGCATACTAGGACTTGCACACTGCCCCAAGCTTTGCATTCAGTGAAAGCCATGTGTAAAACCCTTTTACAGATGAAAAATGCTTTTTTAACATTGGTTACCAGTTGTCTGCTTATAATAAAAAAAAATGCTATAAAATGTTATAAACTAAAACAACAAAATGTGGTCTATGCCCAAAGATTTTAATTACCTGCAGGCATGATGGGGTTAAAAAGAGATTATCTTAGCATGGAAACCCCGTAAGAGGGAATTGTATGCAGAGTACCTTGTATTATAATAATTCGAAATTATTGGTGCATTTATTAATAATTTTTAGAAAAGTTATAAAGGCAACAAACAAAAATCACAAGTATCTAAAGCCAGTAGCCAGTATCTGCTTAGTGTTAGATAACCTACAAAATAGTTGAAAATCTGGTCAGGTTGTTTTGCTGTCTCGGGAGATCTAACTTCACTTCTTGTCACAGAGACAAAGCAGTAAGTGAGAAGTGAAATTCCTTTCTAGATAGTTGTCACAGGTCCTCACTGGAAGATCTGCCTTCACCTCTTCTTCAAAGACAACTTCAATATTTGGATTTCCCATTACTTTCTGTCCTAATAACAACTGGTCACCAGGACAAAGAAAGGGGAACCTCCCCAACAGTGACACGGATAGACTGACAGGGGTTTTAACACCTCCCCACTCCCCATTTACTTTAAAGGCATAAAATTACATACGAGGTTAAGTCCCCTTCCACACAGGTGCCATCTGTTCCCTGCTGATCAGAGCGATACAGAGCAGATGTCACCTTTGAGCATGGACCCATGTTAGGCCTATGGGGAGTCAGGTGTAAGTGGACATGTACCCGTTTACATCAGATTACCTCCGATTCGTCATGATCAGGTACGCCAAAACAGAACTCTGTTCCTTTTTATAGGCCTAGACAGAGTTGGAGGTAATTGGATATAAACAATTTACAATAAGCTGCCCATAGTGTTACATTGGGCTTACAATCAGATCTGCCTGAAAAACTGCCAGGTAAATCTGAGCAGACTTCCCATGAGAAAGGGGCCTCAAAGAAAACTCTTTGATGGCAAAATACAAGGCAAATCTCAAACAATTTCAGCAAGCTTTTATTCACAAAGAAAAAACAATGGATTGTGGAAACCTACCGCCAAAATTTTAATAGTTTCACCCTTTCAAAATAAACTATTGGGGTTAAATTGAATTGTTCAATTTATTTTTTTATGTGTCATGGAGAGCTGCTTGAAAGTGTTTGCAATTGCTTGAAAATTCCATTTGCATGGCCAGCTTTATGGATCATCCAGTATGTGCCTAAAGCAATGTATTTATACTCTAAAGTGATCAGGAGACTGACAAGCATATGGCACTTAGGAATAGTAAAGATTTGTATGTTGTATTTGTACAGTTACGCACTAATCACAAAAAAACCTATGTTCCTATCTCTGCACATTTGAAATGGACTTTTACAAAAATGAAAAGCCTTTCGAATATAATCACATACCAAGGCCCCGTTTTCACATCCTTCAATCACCTGATTAGGTCAAGGGAGAGTCAACATTCTGCTTCGAAAACAGGGAGCATGTTTTATTTCTCTATCACCTCAGAGAACATTATCATTTTATATTTTGCATTAGACAAAACTCAATGATGTTGGTATCAAAACTGAGAAAGAAAAGCATTTATTTTGCCCAAAAATTACCAATCACAAATAGAAAGTAGCTGTTATCTCAATTATAATAGGAATGTATACTTATGGATAGTAGAATTGGCAGGCCAACACAACAATTCTATTTGATTGTGCTTGTAATCTTTTATATTCTATGAACATATTAATGATTCACGTTCTTTAAACAACAATATTATCAAATTTCAATGCAATGCAGCTTTTGTGGCATATAATCTACAGATGAATGACTTGTCATCAACTAAGGCTTTACCAATTTTTAGCTGCAGTGAATGTAACTAACTCAATGACACTCAGTTTGCAAAAGAGCTATGTATCATAAACATTAACAAGATATAATTTTCACTGTTTTTACATCTTTTGTGCTGCTGATCTCCTGCAGCCTCATTTCTGCCTCTTTCAGCAACATGCACTTGCTCCTGTGATGGCTGCATGGCATTTATTAGGGTGGGTTTCCGGATGATGATGATGATGATGACATTGGACCATGGATTCATAATATGTATTTAAACAGCCACTTTCTAATCTTGTTAGTGAGCATAGGTGACATGGTAATAATGCAATTCCAGAATTGTGAGGCAGGGACTGAAGTGCCTGAAAAATTACCTTCACAAAAGAATCACCAGGTATGCAGAATTTAATATATTGAAAATGACTTTGAAATATTAACATATTAACCTGAGATGAAATTTTACTATCTGGGTTTACATATACTTTAAAAGACAATGATTGGTCACAAGGATGCATAAATAAGTATACATAAACTAACCTGGCTATTTTAGACATCTCATTGCCATGTATAGTTTGAAGCACTGATGCATCTCCAACTCGTTTTTTAATCCAGAGTTCATAGCCAATTTTACTGTAGAGCAGAAGCATCAATGTTAATGGGAGGAGAAATAGAATCACTAGTATAAAGGTTGTGTAGATTTTCTGGTGAACATGTCGGTTCCATTTTTCCAAGCAGCAAACGTACTGTTTCTCAAACAAAAAGTCATATTTAATCTGAAATACAACAATGAAAGCATATTAGAAACCTAAGTTATGGTCTAAATCAGAGGCATTACAATGAACACCATGCAAGCAATGGTTTAAAAATCAAGCACATGTAACCTGCATTTAACCATAGTAACTAGAATAAAGATGGTCACTTTATGCTTTATATGGCTTTATATAGTAACATATCACAAAGGACCAAGTTCTACAGCCTGCCTCCATTCAGAAAAACTAGTTAATGTAAACTGATTTTAGATGGGTTGTTACATTTTACTGAACACAGTTGGCGTCATTATAAAAAGTCCATAATAGTAATGCAGTAAAAAGAAAAAAAAAATATCTGAGCAAGAGAGTAATTAGCTATTCTAAACTTGGCCATCACTCAAAAACACCTACAGATTTCACTGCTGAAGGTAAAATGATTGAAAAGTTGAATACCAATATCTGTGCTTGCGTGCGTTTCATCCGGGTACTCCAGTTTTCTCCCACACTCCATAGACAAGCTGGAAGGTTAATTAGCTCCTGTCTAAAATCAGTCGTGTATGTATGCATGTGTGATAGGGACCTTAGATTGTAAGTTCCTCGATGGCAGGGACTGATGTGAATGTGCTACTATGTAAAGCGCTGCGTAAATTGTTGGCACTATAGAAATACCTGTAATAATAAATAAATAACTTAAAACTTGTTCATTGCTGGAATGTGCAGTTGGAGGAAGCATGCTGTTTGCTTTATATTTACATCTACGTTTTAGCTGGATAGGCCAACAAATAAGAGAAAGAAGAGATGGTTTCAGGTTTTTCTTACTGTAGCCCTTATCCCTACAGTTCCCTTGATTTCCTCAGCTACAAATGTCCAAAGGAAAGTAAACATTGCAAACATACTATATGAATCTTAGTGCAGTGCCCTTTAATCCTTCTGTCCTATGGAGTGGCCAGCAAGTGTTATCATAATAAAAATTGCCCTGGTGAAAATATTAATGTGTGTAATCATCCAACACATCATTTTCTGTATACTTTGTTAAAATAAGAACGCAACTATGCATTATAACATTTGCCATGACTTTTAATAATAGTGGTGAAGGACAATATAACATTTTATTAGCTTGTATGCAAATATATACCTTGCTGATATATTTAACAACTGTTCATAAAATCATTCACTGCTATAAAGCTATAAAATGAAATATATAGTGGGCAACTAAAAGATGAACTGGTCACATAAAATAGCATGTTTTGTATGATATCAGGTTATTGTAATTGCTAATTGTATTGGTTATTGAACTATTAAATTAAGGAATATTGAACTAATGCCCTCCTCTGCAAGTTTGAAAGGGTAATAAATGTTTCCTATAAGCTATCTACACACCTATTGAGGAATGCAAAGAATAATAATGCTTTTAACACCAAATGTGACCTTATGTTGGCTTAAAAAGCCATTGAAAAAGAGAAAAATAGGGAATAACCCATCTATTAGTACCGGTGACCATTGTGAAAAATGTGGTGGAAAATCCAAAATTTGTCCCCAGAAGAAGTCAGGAGAAATCTTGCAATAGGGACACTGGTTCTGGGAACAACTGTCTAAGAGGGAACCCC
>NW_017307522.1:32880-33547 GCF_000935625.1 Nanorana parkeri | reverse complement strand
CCCCCTCCCCCCCCTCATTTTTGGGAGATTTCCTATAACATTTCTGTTGCATCCCTGGGTCAGGAAGTGAAATTTGTACAATGGTACACAGACAGCAAAAATACCATGGTAGGAGTTTTAACCTTTCCATACTCTATTAAAAACTAAAGAAGTAACAAAAAAACAAGTTTTGGCTATACATACACTTTAAATGCAACTGCTGTACACTGTGCGGTAGGACACACTGTGCGGTAGGACTGCACCCCCAGTGGAGGTTTGTATGTATCTCAACAAGCTTATTGTGCAATGAATGCCAGTCAACAAAGTATTATGGTCCCCACCTGATGGTCTGAGAGGTGTGAGACCATCAGGTGGGGACCACAATACTTTGTGGTCTGGAGTTGCACAGTACCTTGTCAACTGGGATTTATTAAAGATATAGTAGATGAAGATACAGTGCGTGGCTGTTTTTGGACTGAGTTGCAGTGGGTGTGGATAGCTCTCTGGACGGCACCTGCGGTGAACTCGGGGGGTGGTGCTTGGATCTGGACATAGTGACAAGAGGCCATCATGGATTTTGATGTCAAGCTTATTAATGCAACTGCTGCACAGTGGTGATTTGCAGCACTGATTTGCAGCACTGAGGTCCTGGTTTAACTAGCACCCCCCCCCCCCGCGCCCCGCCACG
>NW_017307522.1:6951-32467 GCF_000935625.1 Nanorana parkeri | reverse complement strand
AAGTTTGTGCAATAGTAATAGGTGAGAGCTGTTGGATAGATTGTATTACTATCCTGGAGTTCAATTTTAGGGAAGAATTTGAACCTCAGTCAACCCTTAATTGCTGTCTGTACCCCCACTATGCAGATTAACCCTCTCTATTTGTCCAGGAGACTACTGGCAGAAGATGATTGGAAATTCAAAATGTTATAGTTGTTATCAAAACAGAAAGAGACAGTATTTCTTAAAACATGGATGCCTGTTCTGGTGACAGCTGTCTATGAGAGGAATGTCCTTTACTTTGTATGGATTTCTTCTCACTTCCTATTGCATCCCAGGGACAGGAAGTGAAGGAAAATCTTTACTTGAAGCAGTAATTATTCATATATAGTTACCCGGATGGCTCTTTAACCCTTTTACTGTCAAAGGCATATTTAATAAGATGGTCCCAGTGCTGGCATGTATTAAAATTAGATGGGAGTTTGTTTACATTTTCAGCCTCCTTATAAGCCCACCTGTGATTGTAATAAAAGTTACTTACGAGTGTATACACACACATCGGGTGCATCATGTACGAAAATGATGATTGCCCCACAAACATATTAGGTATTGTCTCACATTCCAGGATCATTCTAGAGCCATCATTCACAGTTAATTCTAAATTGATGCATTATACAGCCTGTTAAACCATTGGCTATGGATGATTGTGGGTACCGTTTGTTTACGTCATTTAATGGACATTGAACACATCTACCTTGACATAGTTGGTATCTTTTTTTTTTTTAAAGAAATTGGTGTATTATATTGTGTTTGTGTATACAAAAAAATTAATTGAATTGTATTTTGTACTTAAAATATAGGGTTTATACACAGTTCTCCCTAATATTGGGTGGCATAAAAAAATTGCAACTACCACTATTTTATTCTACAGTGTCTATGCTTTCAGAAAATATATGATTTTTGGGCGGGTTTATGTAATCTTCAGGCCCAAAATGTGAAAAAGTGAGGGCAACAAGTGCATTAGTATCCCCTACCTATTTCCATAAAGAGTTAAAACAAAGAAACATACACAACAAATTACAATCTTTAATAAAATAAAACACAAACACACATCTTTCAATACTGGGTAGGTACCTTGCAAGTGGAAGCAGCAAAGCCCCTCCATTGCAACCAACCCTTGTCTTAATGGTGAGGGACAAGAGCCTCTTCACCACCTCTGTATGCCCCCAAAAAAGAGATGGGGGTAATAGTAAATGGGAGGCTTACAGTGAAATTTAGAAGCCTCTTTTATAATAATGGGGTGAACAGATATCTGCCCCCTGCCAAGGGAATTAATACAATGGTACAGTTTTTAAACTGAGGTTTTATGTCTTTTTTTTGCTATGTATATGAATTTTAGGTTTTACAAATAAACATTAAACACAGGGCGTGACCATGTCACAGGATTTCAGAAGCATTTTGGGTTTCCCAAAGAGGGAGCACAGAAGAGTCTGTTTAATTTGCAGGCACTGGGGTTATTTATCGAAACAGGAGCAGACAGAAACTGGTTACTGTGGGCAACTGCTCCAATCAGCTTCTCTCTTTAGTTTGTTCAGTTAAGCTTTGAAAATAAAAGATTGAAGCTGATTGGTTGCCATGTCCAGCTGTTCCAGGTTCTGTGTACTCCAGTTTTTATAAATTCCTTTCTCTGTCTCCAAATGAGTTTCCTGTATGGACCCATTTGAAGTCAGAGAAAGGGGAAGAATTCAGCTTGAGTTGTGGGGGGTGATTTACTAACCTAAACACACGCACGAGGTGTGTGTGCATTTTTACACAGCAAAACGTATTTATCAACCAAACACGAGCAACGTGTCACATTTTCACGCCGTTATGGCGCGTTTTTATGTATTTACCTACGTGTGCGTCATGTAGCATGCGCCATAGGCTACACGTCGCTCTAATAGTGGCATGCAAGTCTCTAAAAGCATATTTCCACTAATGCCATATATGGAAAAATCATGCACATGATGCATATATAATGCTGCTTCACAGTTTAGACAAAAATGGTTAGCTCATGCATTTACATTCCTGCATTCATCAACGCAAGCAACACAACGTAGAGCTAATTTACACAACATCACCTTGCAATTCATGCAGGGCTTTGCACAACACACCTGCTGGGTGTGTACACACTACAAAGGTGTCTAGATTCCACCAATAGATCATGCTGGGAGGGAACACACTACAGAGGTGTATACTTGTTCGTGGCGTGTTTATAAGGTTAGTAAATCAACCCCGTGGAGTCTTACTGTGGCCATACACACTGCTTTCTTTGTATGGAATACCTAATTTTCATTATTATCTATGTTTTTATACCCTTTCTCAATACACCTTTCCATGTTAATTCTTGGTTGTGTTTATGTCTGGCAATATAGTAACACAGAAGCATGGATTCAAGGGAGATTAACAAAATGTAAAAGTAATTAAATACAGTATATTTATTACATATATAAACATACAGTAGATATTACATTTGTGACCTATAGTTTCTCAATAATCAATCATTATTCTAATGAGTTAACTAATTCACTTTGGCAGAATAGTAATCTCTCATAAAAATGGAACTTTGCTTTTTTTTTTATATACAAATATGAATATGTATAACCACATTGAAGGCCCCTTTAGAAATGTTATGCATCGTGGAGCATCAAATTGGCAGGAGGAGGGGGTGGAGGCATTCATAGTTCACTTTTTCAACCTGTAAAGTTAATTGTTTCATACACAGTAGGCACATTCCTAATAAGCTCCTATGATTTGCTATTGAAGCACCTGCTCTCTCCATCCAACACTTCTCATCTTTGGTGCTGTATACGTGTCATCTCACTGACATGGAAGATTGTTAAACATAGATAGACAGTATCAGTCTCTGGCATACATTCCCTCCTTGTGTAGGGTAAGGTAGAACTCAAAAATGCCTACTGTAATGCAAGGTACCAGTTTCAGATATGTGCAGCATCATACGGCCCCACATAATAATTTCTCAGATACATTACATCCTAAAATGTATTATTGCATTGTTGTCTGAAAACATATAAAAAGCCATTTTACAAAGTCAGCAGGCATTGGGCTTGTTTCGCTGGCTTCTGAGATCATTCAGAATTGGTATTCATAATTGGCAGGATAACAAAATAAACCCCACCATGACTTTATCAAAACTTAATTTCATCTGTTTAATCTCACACTGTTCTTTCTAAATCCCATGTATTCCACAAAAACTCTTCCAACTATAATCTGGTAATGACTCAAGAAATTCTAGTTTGTTGGCAAGAAAGGTCTGACCACTAGAAAGTTTGTTACCTCTAAACGCTGGACATGCCACATAGGTACACCAACAAGTGCTGCTATCAACCACACAATACCTGTAAAAAGATTCAAAATATTATAACAAATATGTAATTGTAGAAAAAGGAATACTACATAAAAAGGTACACTCTATTTTTTATTAATACAATACACACTTTCTTTGAAAGGAACTGCAACCTCAGTGGCGTCCTGTGTTTACGCGTGTGTGTCTATATGTGTGTGTTCCCTATAAGCAAGAACATTATTTACAGACAATCCTCCATTGCAGGGCACACTCCCACCTTGTCGCTCACCTTTCACCCCTGTAACCTCTTAGCCTCTAGTTGATCATAGGTTATGTTCATGTGGCTCATGGCCTTTCCCTTGCATGTTTGTCACTTCTTGGTGATCTTTGTTCCACTATCTGGTTAGACACATGGGAGTGGTCTTTGCTCTGCTTCACTTCCTGGTTGGTCACATGGTAGTGACCTTTTTTTCTGACCGCTGATTTGTTGCCTGCCCTATAAAGGGATTTTGTCCTTTTACACCTTACCTATGCTACAGTTAAGGAGAACTATGGGGTTAAGGCTTTTCCCCATAGTTCTCCTTAGGGTAACGGGAGGACACAAACTAGCGTCCTCCCGTCACCTTAGGCTCAGTATACCGCGAGCTGTAGCTCGCGGTATACTGTGATGCCGCAGTATACAGCGAGCTGCTGCTCGCGGTATACTAAGACGCTGCAGCTGAAGCAGATCCCGACAATTGTGCCTGGGATCCGCCCAGCTGCGTGAGTGACAGGTAGATAGGCAGAGCCAGCTGTACCCGCCCCCGTCCGTTCCGCCAGTCAGCGCTGGCGGATCGGAGCAGGGAGGGGGGAATCCAGCCCCTCCCCTGTCACGGCAGAGAGCCGTGACAGGATGGAGAGATGAGCGAACGCCGGTATGTGTTCGCTCACCTCCCGATCTACTGAGCCGACCTGTGACAGTCCCATTGTCACAGGTCGGCTAGAACTATGAGGTGAGCGAAAAGCACTCACCTCATAGTTCTCCTTTAGCTTCGCTCTGCTGTTTCTCTTTGGATTTCTGACCCAGACAAACCCTTGACCTCTGCCAGTTTGCTGCCCAACCTGACTAAGCTTTGTTTACTGACTTGGTTTGTTCCCACAGTTTTCTGACCTCTTGCCTGTCCCTGACTACTTATCGGATTAGCTCTGTGTGTGTTATGTCCGGCCTATCAGGCCTAATATTCCTTGTATAAACAGCTTACATCACATTATATTTTTATAGTTTAACCATGGTTCTACTTAAGATCGTTTTTGGTTCAATTGGCTTTAAGTGACTTCTGAAGGATATGGAAGCTCCTTTCCTTTCTATTATATATATATATATATATATATACATACATACATACATGCACACATTCACACACAGTACTGTGCAAAGGTTTAGGCATGTTTTGTGCTTTAATCTTAATAATACTACTCTACTGATAAAATGCTGAAGTGTTTATTAAAACAATATGTGTTTATACAACCAATCAATAAATAAACAATAATCAGATTCTTGTCTGTTGGAGGCAGCGCTGAGTGATGACCTAATAGATATATAAGGTCCAACAATAGAAGTGCGCAGTGGTGGAGAGCACTTAAGAAGGAATATTGTACCTTATGTGGAACACTGCATTGAATGTGCAATATTATATGAGACTATGAGGCTGTTATCAAGGAGTTGAATTGTTTTTAATTTGTAAATGAATTATAACACTAGTAGTTTCTAAAACAGAATTGGTGGCTTAATATCAATGCACAGAGGAGACACATGTATGTGGGAGATTAATTGGATGATTAATTAATTAGTCAAGAGATTAATTAGCTTTTTATATATTTATTTATCTCGGTAGAGCAGCAGAGGACAGCCCACATACTGATTATTTTATTTATGGTTTGTAGGAACACAGATATTGCTTGAATAAGCACTTCAGCATTTTATTAGTAGAGTAGTATTATTGGTATTAAAGCGCCACACACCTCGCACACCATTCAGATAATCAGTGAGTTATGACGCTTACCCTGTGCTGGCCAGATTAGTGAGGTCAGGTTCTAAGTCTATTAGCACAGAAGTAAAATATTGTACGTGTGAAACAATTCTGTAAAGTGACAGCATTTTTAAAAAAAAATATCATTATATCAATTTCAATTATCAATCTAGAAGCCACATCAACAAAAAAAAACCCTTAACATTTTCTGCACGCCAGTTCACACCAGTTGCGTTTTCCTGCATTTTTCCACGTCAGAGGTATGACTTTTTGGCTGCAAGTCTTCTATGTATACTACTTCTATATTTTATTGTGGGTGGGTATCTGAGCTGATAGTGCCAATAGACATCTTCAGATTGTGAAAGAAAGCCAGCATGATGTGTCTTTCATCAGCATTTTCAGTCCTCAATTTTGACTGCTTCATTGTGGTTCTGCAAAAGAACTTTGGCAGCAAATCTTATCAGTACCACTTATCTTTCTTGGAATTTCTGTCTATTCTTGGTGCAGTAGGACCACCCTGTGTTTTGCTGCTGTGCTCAGTCTTCCGACTGTGTAAGATTATTTACATTGAACTCAACTTTTAAGTAGAACATGGCTTTTTCTTATCCAGTTTTATTTTTCCTACACAGCGGTTTGTTTGATTTAATGGTTGTGTTTTAACCTTCATGTTATCTTGTAGATTATTAGCACATGTTTGGTATAATTGCTTACTCATACATTGGACCATATGCCTGCAAAATCCTAAATGTAAGCAAGTGTACCTTGGAGAATAGATGCTGTTTTAACCCTTTTACTGCCATGGGTGAAAGGGTCTCATCAGACCTGGACTCTTGCCAATTCCCGAGCGACTGTGAGCTGTGTATGGCTGGCAGCCATACACAAAAAATGTGGGCACCCTTCTCTCTATTGTTACCCACTGTCTGCATTCCACTGTTTTCCCTCCCGCTTCTACTTCAGTCCCAGTCCTTTCCTCTTAGGTGCACCCTTGGGTCCTCAGTCACTGCCTTCCACTGCCTGCCAATCTCCAGCTCCACTTGCAATGAGACCCTGGAAGTGCTCAGTACTGAGCATATCCAAGTTCATTCAGCATTCAGTATATCCAAGTTCATTTGCTATCTAAGATAGCAAATATGTCTTAAAATCTCCAGTACTGAACATTTCCATTTTAAGTGGTCTGCAGAGTGGCAGTTGAGAAGAAAATTGGGGACTCTATTTCTCTCTGCAGGTCATATGGGAAACAACAAGGATCTGCTTAGACCTTGATTATTTTCCCAAAGATTACACATAGCAAAATACACACATGCCATATCCCTGCACATATTAAAGGTTTGAGAAAATATTTTAGGCTGCCATCAAACTTTTGTGATATGCATTGTGTTGTGCATTAATGGGTGTTGTATTAGGGCAGGGGTAGGCAACCTTGGCTCTCCAGCTGTGCTGAAACTACAAATCCCATCATGCTTCTGTCTCTGGAAGTCATGCCTGTGACTTGCAATGCCTTATGGGATTTATAGTTTCAGCACAGCTGGAGAGCCAAGGTTGCCTACCCCTGTATTAGGGCAACCCATTTGTTTTAAAAAGACTGCCAATGCACTTCAATTTACCAACACATCCAAACGCACATGGCTTTTTCTCAATGCACTGCACCACAAAAACAGTATGTACTTTTTGATAGTCTGGATTGCGGGTGCATTGCCTATTACCATATATTGCGTAAGATGCCATTCATAATGAATGGTACAACCACGCGCTGCACTTGGTGGTGCCCTATTCATTTATGTCTAATGTGTTGCAGTGCATCACACATGCATATTAAAAACATTCTCACTTTGCCTATTTAGGCTTCCTGACCCACTGATATTTAAATCTTACTGTGATCCCCCACCATACCTGCCTCCAGCTTAGCTAGCACCCACTGCTTTAGAGTATAGGAGAACATATGCACTTCTTCTATGTAACAGTGCTTGGATCAATCGGTAGATTTAAACACTTTTACAAGATGGAGCTGATGATGTCCTGGCTACCAATAAACACAGACACATGCCGACACATTAGCACAACACATAGCTGTAAAGCCAGCCTTTAGACTTTTACCATAAATGTATTTACAGTTTTGCATACTTTAAATTTAAAATGCAAATATGCAAAATAAATAGCTTTTAATATTTTAATTTTTAATTATTAAAATATCATTTGATAGTTTATTATTATTCCTACGTCAAAATAAAAAAAAAATAAAAAAACAATAGCCACTCAACATGAAAAAATGTAAGGCATGGACTGATAGCTAAAGGGTTAACACACCAAATAATGCTTCGTTTTTTATTCTGTTTATGAGCTTTTGAGGTTGTTAATTGATAACTATTTATTCCATTATTTTTCAACGCATCCTCACAAGTGCCTTAAACATTTGCACAGTACTGTATCTGATATGATAAATTATTGTAATTATAGAAAATTACTCACCTAGCATGGTGAATGCTCTTCTATTTGTGTATTGCCATTTCATCTTTAGAGGATGTATGATTCCCTGATGTCTTTCCACGGCAATACATGTCATTGTGAGAATTTCAGTGACAATAGCAGTAGACTGAACAAATGGGACCATTTTACAAGCAAAGGCACCTACAAAATGATCACAACAAAGATGAATGAGTTTTAACATTTACTCTTATAATACATAAAGTACACATTAGGCTTACCATACAAAGTATTGTTGCTAATCTCCATCTCCAAGTACTAACTCAGCTGCAGATTATAAGGTAGCACAGTAATGCATTTATACGGCAACTCTTTTTATCTCTTGCTCTTTTAGGAAATACCTTACTATACATCATGTGCCATTTCATGAATCTAACATATGCAAGACTGATATTTCAGCTTTTGAATGTCATAATCCAGACATACATATTCAACTGCCAAATTATATTTCCTTTGAAGGTCAAATTAGTGGCTGCAGTTATCTCAATGCAAGTCAGAGTGGGAGAATAACCAGTTACCTGTGGGGTCAGCTTTTGGGTAAAACAATGGCAATCAGCTAAAAACACCCAACATTGTCAACTGCTGTTTCCCCGAAAATCTGGTACTCTTAGAGAATTATACAGTATAAATGTTTTAGGAGATAAACAGAACAGATTAAAAATGAAAAGGAGCAGGAATGCTCGGGAGGATTATGTCCAACACACACGATTTATTTTCTTTTGCAGAGGAAGCTAATGCTGAGCAACAAGCTGTAGAGCAAAGGTACATGAAGGTCACATATCACATATTCCTGACACTGGTGAGTGCCTATTCTCATCCTGGCTTTGGCTGTGCTCAGAGCAACCCGAATAGGAGCTGGAGGGGCCCTCCCACTTGAGCCTCATCTGCCTTCGGTTGTGCACACAGCAATCTAAATGAGAGATGGAGGGACCCTCTCATATGCTTAATTGTACAATGGAGCTTAAGTGTTTTGCTGAGTACACTGGAAACAGGAATTTAAAAATGAAACATGCCCTATTCAGATGTGTTTTTACTGTGCTTGCAATAGCCCAGACCATGATGAGGAGGCACTCACAAGACCAAAGAAATCACTCAGCAGTTGCCTTCCTTTACATCTACAATACTGAACACTACCCTCTCCACTCAGGTTCCAGCAGTAGTCTCTCTGTAGAGGTCTGATACAACCCCTGCTGAGTCAAAGCTACGGCTCCCCAATCAGCAAAACCCCTCGTCCCAGCTGATTGAAGAGGTCCAGCTCTGACTCAACAAGAGGTGTGTCAGACCTCTACTAGTAGGAGACAGGTTTTTCTGTTAACTCTGTGGCTACTTTCTAAATGAAACAAACTGTAAGATTTTGAACACCTTTTGTCATGTATTTAGTTATTTAAATTAAACTTTCCGTTAAGCTTTTAAAGTGTATGTAAAATGAATTCATATTAATCCAAAATATGAGAGTTGCCACCAGATCTGGAGGTAAGAGGTAATCACCCAATGGGGCCACTTCTTCAGGAGACGACTGTCTAAGTGGGCATGTTAAGATCCCAAGAAAATTATATATCAATAAACAATGCTATTACTGTGGTCTAGGAGCATAATCTATTTATTTATGAAATTAAAATGTCATCTGCATTTAAAGTCCAGGTATATATTAACTGTGCTCCTTCTGTCACTGTACTACTGAGGTTTAATATGTCTACACATAACTGTCATCAGTAAAAATGGCAATAGAATGTTTCCTTTAATAAAAAGTTTAGAAAGAACTGGCCCAATACTGACCATTGGAGTATGACAGTGCTGTCATGCTCCAAAGTTAACTTTATCCCATTTTAGATATATTCTGTACACAACTGAGCTTAGGCTCCTAACTTCTAATCAATCTCTAAAAATGCACATACATTCTGTTCCTATTTTGCCATCCTCATATTTTATGCCAATGTGTTTAAGATCAACAACTACAATACCACAAGATTTTGCAAACTACATATATATCAACATCATTTTAAACAACCAAATTTAGACTTGCCTCCTCATAAAAATGATAATGCTAGTTAGACATGACTTCTGATGAACCCATGCTGATTCTCTGTTATTAGTTTTTACTCTTTTTACTCTACAATTTCATTCCTCAACAATATGGGGTCTATTCACGAAGCTGCCGAAGGATCTAGCCGTAGCTTCGGCCGATCCTTCGGCTAACTTCGGCCCCAGGACCCCTTTGGTTCAGTAGAACTGAAGGGGTGCTGTACGGGCTATTCACTATAGTCGGTACAGCTCCCGAATGTGGCCGAGAGGCTCAGTCGAGCTGAACGCATATGCATAGGTTCGGCTGAGCCGTGATTAAAGCCGCGGCTGGCCGTTGGCCGGCCGACAGCCTGCTTCTGACAGCTGGGCGGAGCCAGCCGTGATCTTACGGCTGGCTCCGGCCACTTGAAGAGAGATCAGCATCCCTGGTTACCTGCTAACCAGGGACACTGATCTCCAAACAGCTAACTCTCCCTGGCGCCCCGGGAGTCTCCTGCTCACGGCCGCCAAGGAAAGAAACACTGCTGTTTCTTTGTTTTCTTTATTCTGACACGAGCGAGGTTAGAATAGAAAGAAAAAAAAAATCCCATTGAAATGCATTGCTACATTACTATTGGCTATTTCAATTTGCAATAGCCAATAGTAAACTAGCATTGTACCCGCCCTCTGCTGCAGTTCTCCGTGAGGTCCATCAGCTGAGGGCGGGTACAATGCTAGTTTACTATTGACTATTGCAAATTGAAATAGCCAATAGTAATGTAGCAATGCATTTCAATGGAAAATTATTTTATTTTTTTCTATTCTGACATCGCTCCGTGTCGGGAGGCTCCCACAGCAGAGCAGCCGGACAATGGGAAACTATTGGGCGGAGCTAGCTGTCACTGCTAGCTCCGCACAATTGTTTTCTATTTACTTTTTTTAACTTTTTAAACTATTTTTCTGTTCTGCTCGGTCCCGCTGAGGGACCGAGCAGAACAGTCGAGCCGAAAGCCGACCCGACGCCACCGGCCTCTGTCTCCCCGTCGAGCCGAATGCCACTCAGCGGCATTCGGCTATTCACTCACTGCTGTTCGGCATCTATAAGAATAGGCTGAACAGCAGTGAGTAGCCTGCCGGATGTTCGGCTCAGACGATCCAGATGTTGGATCGGCTGAGTCGAACTCCTTCTGCACTTCGGGTCGGCCGAACATGCCGAGCTGGAGGCTTCACCTTGTTACATGGAGGCAGCATTGATGCACCCCCCCCTCCCAGCACCCCTCCCCTCCCCAGGAGACGAAGAGAGCAACTGAATCTAATCAACTGTGCACTGTAAGTCCCTGTTTTTTCTGTGTAAAGGTGCCCATGCACCTGACGACCATCGTATGATAATCGCGGGTGATCCCGCAAACGTACGATAATCGGCAGGTGTATGGGCAGCGTACGACCGCATCTACTGTAGGGTCGCACGACATTCGTTTTCTGAGCACGCTGGAAAACCTGCCAAAAATCGTACGATTTTCAGCGGGTTGGTGGTATGCTCAGAAGACAAAAGCCGCAGGGGCCGGTGGGGCACACTGCCCGCTCAGCATTGCAATCATCAGCAAGCCTTCACCTCAGCGGGGAGGGCTTGCAATGATCACAAGTACGATCTGCTTGTCCAAGATGGGCAGATCGTATGAAATTTGAATGACCTTACAACCATCGCACAACGAAAGTCACTGCTGACCTCTGCACTCCGAGTTACATTACTGAAGACCTCTGTACTGCTGACCTTTTGCGTCACACCGCTGGCCTCTGGACTCCGCGTTGTTACTGATCTCTGTACTCTGCATCACACCACTGACCTGGCGGAGTTAAGTCCAGGGCAGGGTAGGGGTTAGGTGGGGCAACTGGTGGCGTGTAACTTTTAAGGCCTGGCTAGTAGCTCAGGACTTGAAATTTTGAGCCCAGTATATATCCCCAAGACACAGGGGAGTAAATGGTGGGAGAAAGAGGGGAAACCTGTTCAAAGGAGTCACAGGCACCAATAATAAACTGCCTAGTTCTAAACCTTCTCCGCTTTATTCAAAAACAAAAATAGTTGGACCATAGTATCCCAAGCGTGCTCTTTTTTGACATCTTCAACATTTGAAAGGAGTACTCCACAGTCCACCTGTGTTTGGAGCCCCTGCATATTTTAGAGCATACGTGTATGTAGAACAGCTCGGTTGGAATAAAAAGGCAAACCATTTATTGTCTAGCATAAGGAAGGTATTACATTTGGATCTTGACAAAATGGCAGCATGGGCAAATTAAATGTATTTTTTTTCTCCTAGGCAGGAGGAAAAGTATTACCCTGTATACACTTTTGGGCAAAACAGATAGAGAAACATTTGGTAATACTAGTTAACAATAAGCTAAGCACTACCACTACAACAAGAGGCAACTGAAAAGCAAACAATCATGGGACAAAAATGAGAGCTAAGACCAGATAAAGCTAATATAGTTAAGCTGTTGTATCAATCACTAGTAAGACCATGTCTAGAATATGGGTTATAATTTTGGGCACCACATTGTAAAATGGGAACATATGAGTTTTAGAGTTCAAATGCAAGAAACGAAATTAATAAAAGCAAAGGGATTAGTTATGGTTTCTATGAAATATAAGAAAATTAAAACAGGTTCATTTTGGAGTATTTTTTTTTTCTCCTGTATGAGCAAAATTGGCAACAGTTACACATGGGTTTTTGTTTGCTTTCCTTTAGGGCTGCAACTAACAATTAATTTCATAATCAATTTGTTAGCCGATTATTTTTTCGATTAACCTCCCTGGCAGTCTGATCATTTCCTTTTTTTTCCCTTTTTTGTTTCTATTTTTGGCTCAATTTTTGGGGGGGGTTTTTTCCCGTTTTTTTACTTTTAAATTTCCCGCGGTTTCACATGCCCCCCGCGCGCGCGGTGCGGACGCTCGCAAGGGACGGAACCCAGAAGACGGATGCCGGCATCGGCCGGAGGATCGTGGGCAAGGTAAGTAACGCTCTGTGCAGTGCCTGAGGTGCGGATTCATACGTGTAAGCCAATTGGCTAGAGATTAAATATTTCATCTCCCCTGGCTGAGTGTGGGGGAGGATATTGCTTGACACACAGCTCCGTGTGCAGTGTGTCACTGGCTTCACAGACTTTAGGGTCAGTTCACACCATCTCCAGTATGTTCTGGCATGGTTAGTGGTCAGAACACACCAATGCAGATGTGTCATAATGTACTGCTTGCTCACATTATTGTTCAGTGTCTGGGTCACAACAATCACATAAATAAATTAGTATGCTTGAATCTATTTCCCCTCCTCATCATTTCAGAATAAAGTGAGAAGATATAACGGCATAATAATAATAAATGACAAAAAAAAAACCTGGCTTAACAGTCACTGAGTAATTTACTCCCTCTGTGCCTACAATCTGATTTGCAGGACGCTAATATGATAATCCACCAACAAATAATTTACTCTTTATCTTTTAAACAGATTTAAAAAATGAAGTTAAAGAAAGCTTGTACGTTTCAAAGGCTGCCATTATTGATCACATTTTAAAATGCTTGTGGTCTTTGCCTTCAATATTTTGTGATACTGTCCTGGAGCAAGCTTCCAAATACAAAGACCAGAGTAAAATTTGAGTTCTTAATCTGAATAATTGCCCAGATTTAGAGGGTTATTCACAGAGGAATCGAAGGATTAAGCTGAAGCATAGGCTAATCCTTTGGCTCACTTTGGCCACTGGAGCCCTCTGCTTCAGCCGAACCGAAGGGCTGCTGAACTGGCTTTTCACAATAGCCCGTACAGCAGTCGAAGGCAGCCGAGTGGCACAGCCAAGCCGAACGCACATGTTTCAGCTCGGCTGAGCCGTAGTCAGAGCCGAAGCGGGGAAGACAGTCTGCCGAAGTCGACCATTCTTCCCATAAATGTAAACAACTGGGCGGAGCCAGCCGTATGTCATTGCTGGCTACGCCCAGTTGTTGTCATTCAATGGCAGCCTAGTGTCCTCAAATTACCTGAGGATGCTGGGCTGTCACTGAATGGCAACAACTGGGCAGAGCCAGCCATGACATTACGGTTGGTTCCGCCCAGTTGTTTTGATTTGTTCGGGACCTGCGGGAAGACAGCGACAGGTGCCGGACAACTGTAAACAGTTGGGTGGAGCTAGCGGTGATGTCACCGCTAGCTCTGCCCAATTGCTTATATTATGCCGCCATCTGTCAGCATGTCATTTTGCGTGGCGGGAGATCGTCGCGTGTGGTCAGGTCAGCGGCCGCCTGTTTTTTTTTTTTTATTAACGCTGGACATTGTGATTGATCGTTGGGACGTCCAGATTACATAGTTGGATCAATTTTTGTGAATGTTTTAAATAAAGGACTTGTCAAATGTTTTATGTATATCTGTGTTTTTTTTCAATTAAAGGATTTTTTACAAACGTATGGTCTGTTTATTTAACCCTTTAGTGAATGGGTAGGGGTATAAGTACCCCTTACTCATTCAGAAGGGGGGGGCAGCATCTGGGTGCCCCCTTTATTAAAGATGGTATCCCAATGCAAATAAGCCCCCCCTGCCCACAGGGACAAAGAGCATGGAGATGGGTGTCAAATTGTTGAGACTGGTGGGCCCCATTGAGGGCTTTTTTTAAATGGGGCTCACCAATGCTTGTTTTAGAGGTGTAGGGACAATGCCAGTGGAAAGGGAGAGGTTGAAGATGTGGGTAAGCATTTGTAGAAAAGAGCTAGAGGGTGACCAGAGTAGTTATGAGGGTATGGGGTCCAAGGGCAGGTAGTTAGGTGGGTGTTGGATAAAAGAGTAGCTACTTTGTTTGTAGTGTTAGATGTCTGGACAGTGGCAGCCTCATGGTGAATTCCATCAATCTTGTCTTTGAAGTGGTTGGCAATCTCCTGGGCAGTCAGTGGGTTGTTTGGAAGAGGCAGCGGAGGACGAAGTAGGGAGTTAAAAGATAAAAAAGAGTTGATGGGGACTAGATGAAAAGGGTGTTAATGAGTGTGATGAAATAGGTCTGTTTGGCTGTTTGGAGGCAGGTACTGTAGTTTTGGAAGGTGGATTTATCAAACATGCTTCTTATAACAGAAATAGGTTCTCCCACTCTTCCTATGAGAGGGAAATGAGAACCTATTTAGAAGAGTGCCCTACTAGAAATATTTCACATGCATAAGACAAGGGTAGTGTTAGGTCCCTAGGCTTGTGCAACTCATGTCAGGATAGCCAAGCATTTTCCCGCCAATTGTTTTCAGGAGATAGCTGTCATCGTAAAACCCAAGGCAAACAATCAGGCTCCATCTATCTTAATGCAACAATTCTTGCCTCTGACAAATTAAATGAGGTCCGCTTTCACCAGCACAGAAAAAAAAACAATTTTTAATAGAGTAGAAAACAAGAATCAAAAGCTTTGGCACAAAAATATGTTAATTAAAAGTTTGTCATCTTATGAAATGTAAACATTAGAGATGTTCAGATACCAGTGCCAATACTTGGCATTTTCTCGAACTACCAGGGTTTCAGAGGTGGTAGCTGGGACCTGGCTCTGGCACTCCACCACTGTCCTGAAATCATTAGTCTGTATCGTTTTAGAAAAACTGTCACATGACAATAAACAAAAATGTATCAGTACTTGTATCTGAGTACTGGGACAAGTATCAGTACTTGTATTTGAAAAACTGGTATTGGTGCATCCCGAATATATATTTATAAAACCAAAATAATGCATTATAACAGAGATGTACAAATCCCAGGAGCTCCGTATGCTCCTTAAAAATGACAGCTGCCTCCTAACTTTTGAATTTTTTTCTAGTCTAGTCCTGGAGCTGGAAAAGTATCTGTACATGTACTTTTACTTATACCAAGTACGGTACTTGGTATCTGAACATCCCTAGTAAAAATAATATTAGAAAAACAAGAGAGTACATTTCATTAACAAAAAAACAGCTCATGGGAAACATATTGTACACTAGCTTTCAGCCTGAGCTGCAGCACAGTATTAGAAGGTTCCCATCAAATACTTGCCCTTTTGTACTAAAAAGATTTTATGTCTGGTGTACCACTTATGCTATTAAAACACAGACATTGTTTCTAATCTATAAAACATCAGATTAATCAAGAATTTGAAAAACACATTTACAACACAAGTGTTGTTTCAAATTATGTGTTATATAACATATATTTAAAAAAGATTTAATACATGACACAGGATTCCCAAAACTCTATGGGTTATTCACAGAGGTACCACAGCAGCATTATAGTTATTCTGCATTTCCTAAAGATGGCAAGACAGTATGATTCTATCGGAAACTCCATACAGTAATACCTTGGCTTGGGAGCTCATTGCTACAGTTTTTATCAGTTTGTGCCCTACCTTTTGTTTCATCTCACACTAACCCTCTCTGCAACCCATAAACTGTATTTCCAATTTAACAGTTATATTTTTGTTATGTGTTCCCATTTACACAGCATACCTAAAATATATATATTTTTACATATTTCTTACCTTTTAGATGTTTTGTGCAGCAGGCAACATGGCTGAATCCACGTTTTTCTGAGCACCTTCACAGTGATCTGTTCTTACAAAAGACTTGGGACTGTTAGGAATTCATTCCTGCGAACTTTGGAAGCACAGTGACAGGTATGGGACTGGGTCTATGGGGACAGGAATTTTAAGGGACTCTATGGAGTCACTTCTGGTAAAATGGCTGCGGGGGGGGAGGGGGGGGGGGGATAATCTACTGGGGAAATATCATATAAGGAAAGAAATTTATGAGGGGGTACTTTATGATGGCAGCACCTTATGTAGGAAAGAATGTACTGTATAAGAATGACTCTATGTGCCAGCATTGTAAAGGGAAACAGCAGTGCATAGAAGTACAAAATGGAGTGTGTGAGCGCAGAGTGACAGCCCTGTATGGAGGCACATATATGATTTAACCATGGATCCGTTACATCCAACACATTTAATAATGCTTCGCTACCTGTAGAGAGAATCCCTTGACGCAAAAAGTTCAAAACCAATAAAAAAAGTAAAAGTTGAAAAAGTAAAAATAGATTTTACAGGCTTCTTATTTTTTTTCTTTTAAAACAAGTTAATTGTAAATAAGTGAAAAACTAGGGACTGTGTGGAAAGTTGGGATACAAGGTTAGTTATTCAAGCAATTTAAAATACAACAGACACAGTTAACATTTACATAAACATCATTATGCAGCAGATTCTAAGCTCAATGAATTCCTAACAGACCTCACATACACAAAAAAAAATACAATTTAATCATCGTTATAATTCATTGTTTTTCTTATACAATACGCAATTTATATAAGGTTTAAGCAGCACTTGCTTTAGAAGGGCTTACAATTAATTAATGAACATTTTCCCAGATGGGTATTCACTGTCTAACATGAAAGAGCTTAAAGGCGACCTTTCACTAAATCTATAAGCACGTCTCTTTGTCTCTTTTACTTCCTCCACCCCTCACCAGTGTTGTTACAACCGGGGGCAGCCAGTATGCAGAGCGCAGAGTAGGGGGGGGGCGCCGGCCGCCGAGCAGTGGCAGCGGGGCCCGCCGAATTTAAGATTTACGGGCTGCAATGGTGTGGAATCCCGGGCGGTAAGTTGCTTTCTACATTTAGTCCTGCTTTGCAAAAGCAGGAATAAATGTGGTGTGGGGAGGCCAATTGTTTGTTTACAAGTGATCCCGGCGATCCACTTGTAATAAGTCTGCGGCCGTTCCGTCCTCCTCTCCCCTTCCCCCAACCACCCCCCCCCTCCCGCACCTACCTCTCTCCTTGCTGGCTCTGTCCTCCGGGGGCCCGTGCTCCCCCTGCTGCCGAATCTCTCTCCTCACTGGCGGCCGATGAGGGAGGAGCAGCCTTCTCCTATCACCTGTCACAGGAGTTCCAGCACATTGCTGTGCGAGAACTCCTGTCTTGGAGGTGACAGGTTCAATAAAGAGAACCTGCCACCTCCAAATGCTACTAACCAGGGGATTGTTAGCTCCTGTGTGATAGCAATAAAGTGAAGTGAAAAAAAAATTGATTAAAAAAATGAAAAGTAAAAAAAAGTAAAAAGTAAGAAACAAAATTATTAAATTAAAAAAATAAAAAGGTGATTAAAAAATATCATGGCCCACTTGCCATGATAACCAGTTGATTGGCAGGCTCCTTCCCTACAGGGACCCGGGCTTCCCTGCATAGAAGGAGGACAGGAGCCTGCCAATCAGCTGGTTACTATTCCCTGGGTGATATTTGGGGGCCTACAGAGACAATGAGGGCATGCTGAAACCTGTAGTTCCCTGGGTAATATTTTTGGGGGGTGTACAGGGACAATGAAGGTATGCTAGGACTTGTAGTTCAATTACAATATGTCCCAGCATGCTCTCATTTCCGTTACTCTGGTTACACCACTGCCCCTCAAGCTTATATCATTGACTATTTCGTTTAAAATTAAATTTTGCACATGCAGTAGTTCTAGTACTGTGCCACCAAGGGGCTGGCTGTGAAAACCAGGGAGTGACAGTCAGCTCCTGAATCCAAGATGGCGGCATGGAATCTAAATAACCCTGACAAGAATGACCTCATGGAATTCCAAGTACATGTAAAGATGCATGCTGTGATAAATACAGATACATACCCCTCAAAATGAGAAAAAATGGGTCTAAAATAAATATATATTTTGGGACCTTTCCCTTGTGTTTTATTGGCTCTTTTTTTGTGTATTTTGCTTTTTTTTATATATTTGAGACTGAAAGGCAATTTGAAAATGTTAAAGAGACAAAAACACATTTGTTTACCTTTTCCCTTTTATAATGTATTTTATTGTTGTATGGTAAGAAACATCAAATAAATGTAGAGTACACAAAAGACCCAACAGTGTACAGTCAGTAAAATTTTCTAGGTGTTATTTTCTAAACCTTTTTTCACACGCCTATTATCTAAAACACTTTAGGTTGCAACAAACTACATCCAAAAACAAACCAAAGAGCACTTAGAACATAAATAAGATGCAGAAATAATTGTACTACATGGCACTATAAACAGGGACACATGGGATGGTAGTATGAATACTGCTGCATGATATAAGCTTCTCTGGTTCTATACAACACCTAGGCTGGCAGTTCGATAAATAGGGCAATCTGAAGCAACAATGAAGCAAAGGAGAGCAGTGCATGACCTAGAGAAGTATAGTTAATCCATCTATTGGATAAAATCAAAAATCTACACTCACAAACTCATCCAGCATGCAAAAATTGATTTTGTTGGTTGGCAAAAGAAGTGCCCTAGGGAGCCATAAAGTTACAGCACACCTCTAGCGACCACACAGCAAGTAATGGCTGATGCGTTTCTGGGTCCCCCCCCCCTTTTCTCAGAGCCAAAAACAAAAGACACACAGTAGCCATTCAAACCCCTTAAAAACATTAAAAACAACCTTAACCACCTCAAACTACACAACTTCACTTTGCCCACTGACTCCAATGCCACTGATATTTCAACAAAATTTAAATTGTTTTAAAATTAAACTGGCTAGTTTTACTCATGCCTGATAATCACAGTTGTGGACTTTGCCTGTACAATGTATGTCAGCAGGGCCACCTGTAATATCCACCAGAGGTGCAAGTGACAGGGAGACTATGTGAGAGTACTGCTTCCTCTCTCTGATAGTCCCAAGACATTCGGAGGGAGATGTGGTGACATCACTTCTGTGTTTTTCACAGTTCTCCTGATGACTTGCTGGAGAGCAAACTGTACCTGTGGACTCACAGTGCAGCAAACTCTCTGCTTTAGCTACCGTCTTTCTGTGGCTCCATGCTTTCTACAACTCTCTTGCTGTTTTTGATCATTACCCCACCAGTTGTCCCATTACCATTTATCAGGGGGGCAGCTTTGATAAATCATTTATCAAGGGGCAGCACTAAAGAGCCAACGCCCTGTCCTTCTACCAAGATGGCTGCCTCCAATGAGACACAGCATGGAGAAAGGCATAGTAAGTCATTAATGGCAAAAAGCTCAGCTGCAGGGAGCCTAGAGGCAATTCTGGTGACTAGTCATTCACCCTATGCTTGCTTTTTGGGGTGCAGATTTCACAATACAGGCTCTTACATATGGCACAGCTTATATGAAATTTTAGTGATTAGCTTTACTACTACCTTTATCTGAGAATTGTGTAATCCAAAGTGTACTTTCTGAATCCAGTGCCATGTAACTTGGGTTATCTCTGCTTTCTGCATCATCAGTCACAAAGCAGACTGAATACATTTGGTGGTTATGAGAAACTTGGTATTACTGTTTTTGTTTTCTAGCCAGCAGTGGGTGTGTTTGAGATTTCCTCCGCTTTTTCACACCTCTGCCTAATTGAAACTTCATGTATACCTTCTCTTCATGTATACATTCTCTAATTAAATTATCTATGCATGTAATTTGAGGTTCAGCTACACAAAGTGACTAACGAAATATGTGCCCTTATAGATAACAGAAACAGCATGAGTAATTTCACCCACAATTAACTGCAACCAAAAATACACCAGTGTGAAGGGGCTATAGAGGTAAATAAAATCCTCTCTAGATCATGGATTAAAATAATTACTTCTAATAGCTGTACAGTAAATTAATATGAATGTTCCTGTTTTTTTTGTTGGTAAATGAATACATTATTTAATTTTCCAATGAAAAGTTACATGAATATACTGTATATAGCTGTCACACGCAGCATGCTGTACCACGTGTCTGCACTAGAAATTAATCCATAAATAATGTAAGTGGATTTTTTATGACTAAATCAATAAAGCTAGGAAAACATAACCAGTGATTCTTTACTTTGACAAGAAGATGGATATTTAACACAAGGCAAGCAGCTGCATTTTGTCTGATGATTGCTTCGATTTATACTGTACATTGTATCAACATGGTATGAATGTAAACGTACGAGGTTATTTCTTTATAGGGGAGTCTGTGTAACCATTAAGTAACAATGCATCATTTAATGAACATACATTTTCATTTATTATGTATTTATTTTAAAATTATGTTTATTTGCATGATATTATAGCAATCGCCATGATCTTTATCTCAGCACATTTTATTTATTACACTTTAATTGATTATTTGCATCTATGGTTTAGCACCAATCTTCCTGCTAAAATGAATAGTCAACTGCGCGGGAGCGAGCAGCGATAACTAGGTAAGTTTAAAATTATTTCAAGCGTTTTTGTTTTTTTTACACACTTCTTGCCTATATCTACTGCTTGCTAGCAGTAGATATAAGCAAAAAAAAACCGGAGGGTTTAGAACCCCTTTAACCCCATTGAGAATCTTTGGGATGTGCTGGAGAAGACTTTACACAGTGTTCCGACTCTTCGGGTGCAATTAATGCAACTCTGGATGGAAATAAATGTTGTGACATTGTATAAGCTTATCGAAATGATGCCGCGTCAAATGCGTACTGTAATCAAAGCTAAAGGTGGTCAAACAGAATATTAGAGTGTGTGACATTTGTTTTTGGCCAGGCAGTGTATATTTGTGATTCAGTGCTTTTGGGGACTCTCGCTGTGTGGCACACTCCTAAACATGAAGTCCATCAAGACCAAATGTTAATGCTAATCAATGGACTGTCTACTGAGAGATTGGGACAGATCGTCAATTTACATATTCAGTTGCTCCTGAGAGTAGTCAGATTAGGAGACTTTGACTTCATGTCTGCGGTTAGCCTTACTCTTTTCTCTATGAATAATGTGATTTTTTTTTTTAAATCTTCTTTACTGTCTAACAATAATGAGATGAAACATATGTCACTGGCAGAAAGTGAACGGGTTCAATGCAAGGGCAAAGTATTCTTTTAGATCATTAATGTGACTTTCTGTGTTTTATGTAATGTATTCAAGGGAAAAAAATGCTGCTTGATCAAGGTCAGACAAAATGGGCAACAGGTTCTAAGAATAACATACTGTGTGTGGGGGTTGACTGTGAAAGAGGAGCAGGAGGAAGAAAGAGACTGAATACAAAGTAAACATAAGTGACCCTTTACAAGACAGAGTTACTTTTCTTAAAGGAAACCTATACTAATCTGGTATGGTGGTTTCCTTTGCTGAGCTCTTCTGATTTTTTTTAATACTGCACTCTATATGCTACGCTGCATGTTAAACAATGGGCACAATGGCCACACAGTCCTGATGGGTATACTTAGTTTATTATGTTGTATGTTAAAAATATCAGACCGCTTCACCCAAAATGACATTTTGCACATTATACAGTCCTGGCCACTCACCCCATATGATATGTTGTACATTACATAGACCTGACCACTCACTCCATATGCTATGTGGTACATTACATAGTCCTGACCACTCACTATATATGCTATGTTGGGCATTACATAGTCCTGACCACTCACTTGCAATTTTGTACATTACACAGTCCTGACCACTTACTCCATATGCAGTCTTTTATATTACATAGCCCTGACTGCAATACTATATATACTAGATATGCACTGTGTTGAACATCATACAGTCCTCACTGCTCCACTTGATATACCGGCTTGTACCTTACATAGTATGACTACTGTAATTTATACTGTACATCCCAGACAGCAAGCAATTGAGCTGCAAGTTTGAAAATTACTTGCTAAAGTATTGCAGACTTGCCAAGCTTCACAATTTTGTTGCACAATTACAACAAGTCTGCATTACAAGTCTCCAGATCAATGTGCTTTGCAAAAGTGCTGTACACTTGCAGAGCTCTTGCTAAGACCTACAGGACTCTTGCTGTAGACTTGGCAAGCAAATTTGCTACAAATTCAAAAAGTGTCAACTAGAACTTGTGCTGCAAGTGTTCTACAAGTCTACAACTTGCCAGGCATGTGTGCAGCAAGTTAGCAAGAATTACAATTTAACCCTGCCAAGTTTGTGACAAGTTATCCTTGCTATCTGGGATTGTGCATTACATAGCCCTGACTGCTGCACTGTATAGGTTATGTTGTATATTTCTTAGTCCTTACCAATGTGTTATTTGTCTCAAGAGTTACTGGTTACAAAGTAGTTCCTAACTATTTTAATGAAGTTTCTCTTTAAGACAGGATCAGCTAAAGTGCTAGCTCCAGGTTTATATACTGTGCGCAGAAAAGCATAGGTTATGGAAGAGTTAATTTTTTTAAATATTATCCTATGTCCTGAGGTTTATATGTGCCTGTGAGTTTTCAACTTGTAGCACAGTAATTAAGGCATACTTGTGAGTACAAAGACTGTGGCATACATGCAAAATGTATACATCAAGTGGGTTTAGACTCTTTTCCGCTTAAAGAAGAAGTCTGGGGGAAAACATGAATAATCCTTGCAGTGGGCTGCCCCTGCACTGCAAGGGTTAACTGCTCATTTTCATCTAGGGAATAAAATAAAAAAAGTACACTCACTGAACCTCCGAGCCAGCCGGCTGTCAGGGTGCTCCCTCCAGCCTCTCTCCTCCACTGCAGCGATCGCATGTACCATGGTGTCCTCACCTCCAATACACTGTGTATAGAACATGATGACTCGAGGATCCTTATACTGCTGCAGCAGTGGAGGAGACACGCTGGAAGGAGCGGTCTAACAGCAAGCCGGCTCCAAGGATCAGGTGAGTACAACTTTATTTTAGTCCCTAGATGAAAAGAGCAGTTAACCATTGCAGTGCAGGGGTAGCCTGACTGCAAGGGTTAATAATATTTTCAGTTGGAGTTCCAATTTAAGCCACTACCTCTTTCAACGCCCACTGAATGTCGTGATGTGCTAAAAGATATGTTGTCCGCACACCATTCTGCTTCAGAATATCTTTATTCGTATTCTTTTAGCATGACATATGGATGCATCCGTAGGTCATGCTAAAGGATTACAAATAATCCTGAAGCAGAAGGGTGTGCGGACAACATATCTTCTAGATTGTATACTGTGGTGCCATCCACCTGTTGATCTAGCACCCACTGGATTCTGGGGTAAATTGGTATGGTGTGTGGAGGTCATAATACCAAGTGCTTTTGTGTTATTAGCACTGCAGAAACAATTTCCTCCATGTGTCCTTGGGTGCCCCAGATCTTTCACACTCCTAGCAACGCCCCTGGACAGTCTCCTACAGTTTACAGCCCAGAACAGAATCAAGTGATACGTCTGTTTTAAAGTTTAAACTGTTACAAGTACAACTCTGCGCTAGGAAGCCCTTACCTCCCAGCCAGTTGGATGAGATGTTCTGCAGCATAGTGAATGGAATACAGAAGAAGGCAATGAGCAGATCGCTGACGGCCAGGGAGCAGATAAAGATGTTGGTGACTGTCCTCATTGCTTTGCTCCTAGTCACCACATAGAGGACCAAGGAGTTACCAAACAGAGCCAGCACGAAGATGACCACACAGATGACCACAAAGGCGACCTTAAAGGGGACAGGGAGCTCCGGGATGTAGACCAAAGGCTGCAGCTGATAGAGCTCGATGAACTGTTCCCTAGTGACATTATTCTCCTGTAAAAGTCTGGCGATCAGCTCCGGGGTGATGTTCAGGGAATGCATCAGGTTCTGAGCTCTACTGAGCAGACAGCCTCAGCTCAGCCACTGCGCTTCATAGAATGGCAAGTGCTCCCACAATCTAGGACTGTTCATGGCGTCCTATGGGACACAAATGGACGTGATCACATTGGAACACGACACATGGAATGCAGATGTTCCCTTTCACAGCCATATTAATCCTTATTCTGGGCATGCTTGTAATGCATTTAGGAGGTGCAGATCAGTTCTCAAACATCCCATTGTACTGAATCCAGAAGCATTACAAGGCAACAAACAAAAGTAATTAACTCATTGGCAATCAGCGTTTCTCAGGGGAGCAGGAAAAGCCCTTCTGAATGCAATAGAAGAGTATTCTAACAAGGAACAAGAAACTTTTGTAGTAGCAGAAAAAGTGATCGCTCAGTGTAGACTACAACGCAGCAAACAGAAACACCACCGCAAAAATCGTCCTCGATCTCTCTCCATGTCATCCAGTAATTTGGCCGCTGTCTGGAAGTGACCCGCTGACAGCACAGTGAGCCTCGTCCTAGCACGGGCAGTGCGTGGTGCTGAAGGAAAGCTCCTCTTTATGTAGACTTGGCCAGCCAATCAGAGCGCAGTACCAGACAGCATCCTCAGGATCCCTCTAGCTGTGCACATCTGTCAATCACTTCAGTTCACTTCCATTTCTCAGCTACACAGCTGTAAATTCTCCAAAACACTTCACAAGGTTAACTCCATCATGACTGCTTTTTAAAAAAGCATTTCCTGAAGCCATTATTAGCTCTGCTTCTATGTCTGTAAAGAATAAATCAAGGCAACTGGGTCTGCTGCATTGTTCTTGAAGACGTTTCACTGGTCATCCGACTAGTTTTCTCAATTCAGAATTCATTCTGAATCCATTTATTCTCAATTCAGAAACCATTCTGAATTGAGAAAGCTGGTTGGATGACCAGAGAAACATCTTCAAGAAAAATATAGCAAGTCCAGTTGCCTTGATTTATTTTTTACAGATATACCATGACCTGGATGAATGAGAACCTTCACAGACATAGCTCTGCTACTGCTTACTTTTGACTTTACTGGTTTAAAGAAGAACGCCGGGAAAATAAAAAACGTACTCTTGCAGTGGGGCTAACCCTGTACTGCAATTATTAAAGTGACATTAAACTCACCCCCCCCCCCCC
>NW_017307522.1:0-6920 GCF_000935625.1 Nanorana parkeri | reverse complement strand
GTAAGGACTTACCTTAAGTGATGCCTCTTGATCCGATCAACTTCTTCCTTCCAGTAGTTTTCAGCAATCCCTCCAGTGCTGGTGCCGGTTTCTGATTCAGTGCAGACTGCTGTTTCTTCCTGTCCTCTCCGACGTGCACGCTCACGGCTGCGTGCATTGACTTACAGTGTGTCTCTCTTCCTCTCCCCGCCAGTGATCTGTGCATGCGCGCTAGCCACCAGCACCATGGAAATGAATGATGTTAATCCAGGGAGGGTGGGATCCTTTCAGAAAGGGATAGAAGTTCACCTCCATCCAGGCTTACTTTGGCTCCCATCCTCTGCCATGCTACCACAGCTCCAGCTGCAGCTACCGATGTGATAGTAGGACTGTGATGTGAAGGTGGGACTCAGGTCTTTGATGTGAAGGATGGACTCAAGACTCTGAAGGCGGCTCCTGATGAGAAGCGGGAACTTTAATGTGACGGGGGGACTGATAATGAGAAAGGGGGCTCCTACTTTGAGAGACGGAGCCGCTGATGTGAAAAGAGGAGGCTCTTGATGTGATCAAGGTCAGACAAAGTGGGCAAGGGGGAGGGACCTAATTTTTTTGAATGGGGCTACCCCTTAAAATCCATATCAGAACCATATCTGGGACAAGGGTCTAGCATGGATTTTAAAGGGGCCACTTGTAGTTTTTTACATTAGTACATTTATGTCTTACATTTTAGACTGCAGTGCCTCAAGATGTTGCCTACTTTTAAAGGGTGAAATGACTGGGAAAAGGTTGAGAAATCCTGGTCTAGGAGGCTCAAATAAAGCAGATTCATTTTCCTGATCCTTGCAGCACTCAGTGCTCACCTCTCTCCCCCTTTGCTCCAGCTATACAATGTCCCTCGGTGTGCTCACGTCTAATGCAGGTCACTGGACCTGCATAAGATGTAATGACACCAGTGGTCATAAGACCACCAGAGCCCGTGGGAGAAGAGGCTTCTGGCATCAGTCTAGCAGCCTAGAAGTAGCTGGTGGGATAGAGGATGAGGTAAGACTATCTGTTTTATTTGTGCACCCCCTTCCTGACAAAATGAGCAGTTAACCCTTACAGTGCAGGGGTAGCCCCACTGCAAGGGTACTTTTTAATTTTTCCCAGAGTTCTTATTTAACTGAATAAGTCGTTGATTCAATAGTTCATTCATACATTTATCCCTTTCCTTTCTAATACTGGGTTATTGCCTAAGGGCCCGACTTTCTAAAAGGGAATGTACAAAAGCAGGGGGAAATCACTACAAACATAATTGGCATGGTTCTCTTGCAGGTTCACTTGAGCATTTCACTTTTCACTATATACAGGAAAAAGGCCACACATTTTTAAACAACTTTCTGTTATAAACATAGCAAAAGAAAATCAACAAGACTACAAGTCCTCCCACATTGACCCCTTCTGGTCAAGGTGATCTACTTTTTTTTCACAATTTTTTTAAAGTGAAGAAACATGCTGTTATTGCAGGGGTTAAAAATAGAGCTCGGTAATAGTGTACAAGATACAGTGCATTATTAATGTACAGGTCATACACAGAGGGAGGAGGAGATGAAGGGGTTAATGTACAGTTCACATACAGATGAAGATAAGGTGGCTAATGTGCAACATATGGAAGGTAAGAACAGAGATTGGTACACTCAGGCCTGGCGCTACCGCAAGGCAAGTCAGGCGGCCGCCTGACGGCACTGCAGGGTGAGGGCGGAAAAAACAGAGCATTTTGACAAGTACTTGTCAAAATGCCCCGATGTTTGCGCTATGTTTTTTTTTTTTTCACTTACCTTCGGTGCGGGAGAGCAGTGGCGAGTCAGCGCTAGTCCAGTGGGAGGAGGTCCAGGTGGGGTCCTAATTTAGCTGGCCGGCGACTGCCAGAGGATCCCGACACCGGCCGGCCAGCTAAATTAGGACCCCACCTGGAGCTCCTCCCACCGGACCAGCGCTGACTCGCCGCTGCTCTCCCGCACCGAAGGTAAGTGAAAAAAACGAAAACCATAGCGCAAACATAGGGGCATTTTGACAAGTACAGGTACTTGTCAAAATGCACTGTTTTTACAGGGGGTCGGAGTCTGGGAGGGGGGGCGCAAAAAAGCACCTCGCCTGTGTAGGCACGAATCCTAGCACCGGCCCTGGGCACACTGGCCGTCATGTGTGTTTTCTGCAGCCCCATAGCGCAAACATCGGGGCATTTTGACAAGTACAAGTACTTTTCAAATGCCCTGTTTTTACAGGGCGTCGGGGAGGGTGGCGCAAAAATGCACCTTGCCTGTGTAGGCACGAATCCTAGCACCGGCCCTGTTTGCACTATGAATGCTCACTTTGATAAACAAACATTTTCTACTCCTTACTCTTTAGTAAATCAACTCCAATGTGTCACTGAGATGTCATATCAAAGGGCATGACAAATATTATGGAGGGCAGTGCATGTTATATGGAAGGGTACTGGGTTTAAGAAAGGCAAATGATAGCCAGATACAGATAGATAAGGTACCACAATCACATTATGAGGCTGTATACCATCAGCAAATGTTCTATAATGCATTTGTTTTACATTTTATGATGGATAGTTCTAGATATAACAGGTCAAGCTGTATGCTATCAGGATATCAATTGTCATGAATACAAATGATCTCAGACAAACTTCCAGCTACCCCAGATGACTGTCATCCATTTGTCCTGTCACCTGCCTGGATAAAAAATACCTCATAGCACAAAATGTCAGGTCATTCACAATGAATTCAGTTTATACCATGGATTACAACAAAACTGAAATGCCAAAACTGCTACATTTCAGGGTATATCAAATAAACAATAGACATGTGCGATTCGTTTCGTTACAAATCGAAATTCGTACGAATTTTCCTGAAATTCCGAATTTCGGAGCATCCGAAATCCGAATGGCAGTTTCCGAATTATATCCGAAATACGAAATTCCGTTAACGAATTTCGGATCCGAATTTCTTTGAAACAGGAACTAATATTACCCCTGTAAATTATAAATGAGGTTGAACAACATCACAAGATTTTTTTTTTAATCCGAGATCCGGATCCGCTGCTGCTGAGGGTTGCATTACAATACACAGTTACACACACAGGCAGGAAATACGAAATTCCGTTGACGTATTTTCGTTCCGTTACGAACATTCGTTATATTAAAGTTAAAAAGCAAAGCACATTTATATTGGAGTTGATGGTATTTTTTTTCTAAATACGAAATTCGCATACGGAATCCATTAACGGAATTCATATTTCGTTTTGGTTGACCAATCAGAGGTTCTCTTCTGCCGCTGAGAGTTGCATTAGAATACAAGCAGTAAATACGAAATAACGGATATTCCGAAACGAAACGAAACAGAACAAATTTTTTGACGGCGCACAAGTCTAATAAACAAAAACGATCTGCACCAGTGATGACACAAAAAAGGTGAAAAAGAGCTACTAAGCACTAAAATTATATCTGATATAATACAAAATATTTATGCAAAAATGAGCCGAGCTGAAAAAACAATCAAATATAAACAGTGAAAAATACAACAAGAGTTATAGGCTGAACTCAAACCACATAACATGCACAGTGAAATAAAGTCCAAAACAAATCAAACGATGCGGTGCAATGTATACAAACAAAATACTCTTTGATAATCCTTCACCTCCACCAAGGGAATGCACAAATGACAAAGGAGTGCTCACCTGGGTCTGTGGACCCACAGAGTAGGTCTCAAGCGCGTTTTCGCTTCTTAGGAGGGGGAGGGAGGCCCGTAGTATCACAGTAAAATAGATCCTTTCAGGTCGTAGAAATGCTCATCAGATCGAGAAGAAACAAAGCAGAAGACGCATAGTGCGTACCATCCAAAAATAAAAAATGTATTAGATAAAAGTAGGTACTCACACAATGGCAAGAAATAGCCAGCATAAAAGATTCCTACAGGGGATTCCTTCAATGTACTAGAGTACAGCAAATGTAATACAGCTCCCGTCCGTCTGGCTCCACTAACGTGATGACATCAGATGCTCCGCCCTACGTACGTTACATCCAGCGTGACTTTGTCAGGGGTCTGGAGCATCCAACGTCTGAGTAACATTTATATACACAAGGGGGCTTCCCAATTACCGTAAAGGTAGTAATATATGTGCAGGGCTTTCCCAATACTGACAATTACAAAAGACTTCCTCATTACCGCATAAACTTTAATATATGTGCAGAGCCACATATAGTTATATACACTATGCCGATAGTATATAAGGCATGCCTACCTAGTGAATCCATAAAACAAAAAAAAGAGCATGGAAGAAGGGGAACATACTTCAAGTCATAATAATAAAACCTTAGAGGATATGTAAAAATATCCCAAATAATCCTCTAAGCATAAACAGAAATAAAATGTATATATTTAAAATGAAAAATTAACAACAATGTATAAAATCCAAATACAAATATATAAAACTCCACAAAGACTGCATGGCCTAACAAATGTAAAAAAAAAAAAAAAAACACATATGGCAAAAACAGACCCTATTAGGCATTGGAAATAAAACAGTAGTAGTGGTAGTGAAGCATCTGCAATCTATCACTTAGTGAATGAAATAAAGATAGCAAGTGATTTTGTGGGGGAAGCAGCAATAGATGCACAGTGCTGCTCATCCAGGGCAATGTTATTTTCAGTGCTTGCCAAACGAGCTTTGTGGCTCAAACCATGGACATCGGATTTTTCGTCCAAAGCAAATTGGTGTAAAATCCTGTTCGACAGGTTATCCCTGTTTGGAAGCAAGTTAGACTCAGCTATGTCGAAGGTGACAGGGGTAAATCAGGCATGATTCCCCAAGATAGAAGAGGTCGCAGCCATATGCAATATGCAATATGAAAGCAGGCAATTTGGTGATAGTAACTGGGATTCCATGACTCATCAGCCTGTCAGAGAATATAGGAAGAACTGGAGCACTTGATCTTCCTTTATGAGACTGGGCAAACCTATAGGATGTACGGGCAGCTGTGCGGCGGGGCTGGAGAGGCTGTCACTAGTCCAGCAAATTGTACCGCAGGCACCGCCAGGCAGCACATTCTTCTGTGTGAGGACACAGAAGAGGGTCCTGCATGAGAGTCAGGTAAGTCTGGACCGGGAAGGGGGGGCGCGGGGGAAACTGGTGGTATTCAGCATCCCCCTGATTTTTATTATAATGTATTGCTGGGACTTTTAGTCCTGCATAGCTGGTGGTATTCTGCATTGCTGTGTAATCATTGTAGAGCAATGCAGAATAGCACCAACTATGCAGGACTACAAGTCTCAGCAATGCATTATATTTTTAAGTAGGTATGCACCAGTCGGTGCCAATGCTGGGCATTTTCACAAGTACTCATACTCATGAAAATGCTAAACACAGATACCAGTGTTCTGTCGAGGAGAACACCGACGTAATCGAATTTGCCGACCTCAGCATCTGCGCTTGTGCACAGACCAGTATGATCGAGGAAACCGGGATCCGTCTGTGTGCAAACGCAGATACTGGGTTGGCATTCTCGACAGAACACCGGCACTACATTTTTAAATTGAAGAGGCTGCCTGAGGTCCCACGCTTGCTGGGGAACTCGGCAGCGTTCCTGTTAACCACACAGTTTCATGGTGGCGGGGGGTTATGGGTTCCCTTCATAGTTTCTTGCCCTGAAGGTTCTAGTTACGCCACTGAATTCCAGCAATACATTATACAAAGCTGCAGCGGCGGATCCAGGGATATCTGGATCCGCCGCTATCTGGATCAGCCGGATATCTGTGCAGCGGGGGGCGGACTAAAGCCTTGTAGGGGGCCCCAAAATTTCTGATGGCTGCCCTGCTCACATATAAACAGGTGTGTTGTCACTCACATATAAACAGGTGTGTCTGCGATGTGCAGGGAGTTCCAAGGCAAATCTCTCTGACTGGCTTGTGTGGGAGGTGGCACTGTGAGGTCCCTGGAGAGTTCACACTCCAAGCCCGATCTCTGTGGATAGCTTGTGGGAGGCGGCACTGTGAGGTCCTGGAAGGGCTACGAATCTGATCCCGATCTCTCTGGCTGGCTTTTGGGAGATGGCAAGGTGAGTTGACACGCAGATGAAGCTATTTAAAGCGCCGGTATCGGCGCTATGCATCGGGGCATTTTCACGAGTACAAGTACTCGTGAAAATGCCCTGTATCGGCCCGTATACCGATGCTTGTATCGGTATTGGGACATCCCTAGTCAGGACATAACCTTACCTACTTTCTATAATGATTCAGCAAATACTCCACATGACCTGGATGTGGGCGAAGTTATGAGAAGTTATCAAGAGTCAAACGCCTCCTTTAGGCCCCGTTCACATTGAGCGATTTATCGCGCGGTAATTACCGCGACATCGCAGCTATTTACCGCGCGATATCGCTCTCCAATGCAAGGCAATGGGGCAAAGGGTCCTGCTGTCGCGGGTCGTGCGTCGCTACAGCAGGACCCTTTTTGAAGCGGATTTTGCCGCGATTCCATTCTTTGCAATGCAAGCATTTGCGCGATATCGCGCGATATCGCGCAAAATGCAAATCGCGCAGTGTGAATGGGGCCTTAGGAAAGCAGAGCATTTGTTCATCATTCTGGATGGAGTGAAAAAGGGGCTCGCAGCGTCTCCCAGATCACTACCTTCGTGGCTGGTTAGAGTCATCAGGAGAGCTTATCTGGTAAAAGACTTAGAACCTCCACTTCGGATCAAAGCTCATTCGACTAGAAATATTTTGTCATCCTTTGAGGAATTTAAAGGTGTTTCCCCCCAAGTAATATGCAGAGCAGCGACATGGTGACAATATGGTGCCTTTCTGATGCATTACAAAGTTGAGCCTGCGGCCTTATCCACAATAAAGTTTGGGCATGCTTGACAGGGTAAGACATACGCATTTTCTTAACAATAGCTT
>NW_017307521.1:500852-513207 GCF_000935625.1 Nanorana parkeri | reverse complement strand
GTTCGTGGTGTTGTCTGAGTGTCTCCAGAGCCTTCTCCAGAACCCTCTGATGTTGTGAATACTCTAGTTACTGGTTGTAATGTTGTTTCTATTTCTCCAGATCCTTCAGGTGTAGAGAATATTTCTGTCACGGTTCGTGGTGTTGTCTGAGTGTCTCCAGATCCTTCTCCAGATGCTTCCAATGTTGTAAAAACTCCAGTTACTGGTGGTAATGGTGTTTCTATTTCTCCAGATCCTTCAGGTGTAGTGAATATTTCTGTCACTGTTTGTGGTGTAGTCTGAGTGTCTCCAGAGCCATCTCCAGAACCTTCTGATGTTGCTAAAATGTCAGTTACTGCAGTTACTGGTGGTAATAGTGTTGTTTCTATTTCTCCAGATCCTTCAGGGGTAATGAATATTTCTGTCACTGTTTGTGGTGTAGTCTGAGTGTCTCCAGAGCCTTCTCCAGATGCTTCAGATGTTGTAAAAACTCCAGTTGCTGGTGTTAATGCTGTAGTCTGAGTGTCTTCAGAACCTTCTCCAGAACCCTCTGATGTTGTTGAAACTCCAGTTACTGGTGGTAATGGTGTTTCTATTTCTCCAGATCCTTCAGGTGTAGTGAATATTTCTGTCACTGTTTGTGGTGTAGTCTCAGTGTCTCCAGATCCTTCTCCAGAACCTTCTGATGTTGTAAAAACTCCAGTTACTGAAGTTACTGGTGGTAATAGTGTTGTTTCTATTTCTCCAGATCCTTCAGGGGTAGTGAATATTTCTGTCACTGTTTGTGGTGTAGTCTGAGTGTCTCCAGAACCTTCTGCAGAACCCTCTGATGTTGTAGAAACTCCAGTTACTGGTGGTGATGGTGTTTCTATTTCTTCGGATCCTTCAGGTGTAGTGAATATTTCTGTTAATGTTTGTGGTGTAGTCTGAGTTTCTCCAGATCCTTCTCCAGGACCTTCTGGGGTTGTAAATATTTCAGCTAAAGTTGTTGAGGTTGTCTTTACTTCCAGTGTTGTCAATATTTCTGTCACTGTTTCTGGTGTAGTCTCAATATCTCCAGAACCTTCTGCTGATGCTTCTTCTGTTGTCAATTTTTCTGGTGTAGTGGATATTTCTGTCACTGTTTGCGGGGTAGAGGAAATGTCTCCAGAGCCTTCTGCTGCTGCGTATGTTTCTGTGACAGTTTGTAAAGTAGTTTCTGCATCTCCAGAGCCCTCTTGAGTAGTGAATATTTCAGTTGTTGGTTGGGTCGTTGTTTCTGTGTCCCCAGATCCTTCTGGTGTAAATATTTCTGTTACTGTTTGCTGGGTTGTCTCCGTGTCTTCAGAGCCTTCTCCAGAAGCTTCTTTGTGTGTGTATATTACAGGAGATGTTTGTGTCGTTATTTCTATTTCTTGTGAATCAGATCCTAGTGGTGACTCATCTTCATGTGAAGACTTATGGACACATTTCTCCTTTGACGTTTTTGCCTTTTTTTTGGCTTTAGTCCATTGTTGATTTCTGTGCCGATTTTTAACAGGATAATGGTTTTTGCTTACTAAAAGTTTTTTTGTGTTTTTCGGTTGCCCCTTTTTGTTTGTTAAAGAAAATGTTTCCTCTGTTTTAGTTTTTTCTGGTTCTCTTTGGTCCAGCACATAATTTGGCTTTTCCTCATTTTCTATAATTTCAGTGAGATTTCTGTCCTTTGAATCTTGTTTTTGCTGAAAATTCCACTTCCGTTCTGCAACTGGGGAAAGTTATAGAGTCACGTTAGCATTTAGATACCTTTAAGATGAAAAAGCTTTGAATAAGTATTTCAAGATTCGGATTGCAAAAATTCCATCCATAATACATGTACTAAGATTTAGAGGGTTATTCACGAAGGAGGCAAGGGTCCAGCCATAGCTTCAGCTATCGGCTGCTGGAGCCCTTTGGTTCAGTGGAACCACTGAAGGGCTGCTGTACGAGCTATTCACAATAGCCCTACAGTAGCCGATAGTGGCCCAGCCGCTCAGCCGACCCGACGGCATATGCATCGGTTCAACTGAGCCGAAGTGACACCCGAAATGGGGAGAACCACCTGCTGAAGGCCGGCTGTTCTCCCTGCAAATGACAGCTGGGCGGAGCTGTGATCTCATGGCTCGCTCCGCCCAGTTGTAATGACAGATCAGCATCCCCAAATGACCTGGTGACGCTGATCTGTCATTAAACAATACCAACTGGGCAGAGCCGGCCGTGACGTCACGGCCGGCTTTGCCCAGTTGCTATTCATTGCCCGGGACCTGTTAGAAGACTCTAGGATATGCCGGACTTTGGGAAACAGTTAGGTGGAGCTAGCTGTCACTGTTGGCTCTGCCCAATTGTTTTTCTTTTTTTTTCTTCTTTAAAATATCTATATTTGTATTTCCCTTTTCCTATTTTTAAGCATTTTAAAAATAATGTTTCAACCTTTTTTTGGACACTCTTTTCACTTACTTTCTTTTCTGCACGGTACCACAGAGGTGGCATTCCGCTATTCACTCATGCCGTTCAGCCACTATGTGAATAGGGGCGAATGGCAGCGAGTGAGCTCCCGGAGCTTTGGCTCAGCCGATCCAGATGTTGGATCGGCTGTGTCGAAGTCCCTCTGCACTTTGGCTCAGCCGAACATGCAGAGCATTTTTTGCTAACCAAAGGCAGCCATACAGAGCCGATGTACGGCTGATTTCAGCCGATGTACAGCTGAAACCAGCCGTACAAGTCAGAAGTGAATAGCCGAACAGTGTTCAGCTCACTTCACTTCGGCTGGGTTATTCACTTGGCTGCCTTTGGCGAAAACACGCGTATATTCAGCGAAACACACGTATATTCGATACGCCTAGGTGTGAACCCAGCCTTAGACAAAACTAAACCATTGTGTTACCAGTTTCAGTATTTCCAAGCAGGAAAATAACTCTCCCTAGTTGCAACAATGACACCCAAATACAAGAAGTATACACCTAAAACTGTTATTTTATTTATCGAAGAAATCCAAGAAGAAGACTCAATAGAACATAAAAATTAAAGTAATTTAGTTTTAATGTTTCAATAAATTCATCCAATTCTTCCTCCTCCTTCCACAAGACAATATTTTTTTCCGGACCATTCTACAGCCAAATATAGAGGGATAATGGTTTTTACATACAAAGTACTTTTTTGTGGGATACAAATATTGGTCTATCTTTAAACTATACCTTGTTGTTTTAGTCACAGGAGCTGACAATCTGTTTTAACCCCTTAGGCCCCATTCACACTAAGCGACACTCCCCCCGAGCGGATTTCCGCGCGGCGGGATATCGCGACTGTTCTGGCGACCTTCACCGTCGGGCTGCATTCAAAAATTTAAAAAACATTGCGTGACATCCGCGGGAAAAAGAGTCCTGCACAAGCGACAGGGACGAGCGGCGGGCGACATGGAGATGTACATTAGAACAGCTCCATTGAATATCATTGGCCGGCGACTTCTCGCGATATCGCGCTGCAAAAATGCACGATATCGTGGCGGAAATTGCGGGATTTATCGTTCAGTGTGAATGGGCACTTAGCGGCCTTAAATGCCCCAAAACACAATTAAATACCCATTTTTAAAATAAAATATAAAAGATGAGGTTACAACAAGTAAATAGATACCCAACACGCCCGGGTTGAAAATTGTGTGCATCCGTGAAACTGCGACAAAATTGAGTACCCCAAAAAGTCCATAGATGACGCTTTAGAAGCCCCCACAGAGGTCATCAGTTTAGAGATACTGGCCTTAGAATTATTGCTCTCACTCCGGTGTGCGCAGTGATACCCAACATGTAGTGCGATCATCGTTTTCATACGTAGGCGCACCCAACGCGTGTTAACGTGAAGACGCACGTGCTCGCAGGTGCGGAGGACTTCAAAAAATTTTAACATTATTTTTACATTTATTTAATTTAATATTCATTTAAAAAACTGTTATTTTTTTTTTTCACTTTACTTTAATTGCTATCACATAGGGGAGCTTGCAAGCCCCCCATGTGATAGCAGATGGTGGTGACAGGTACTCTTGAAGGTGATGCTGGGAGTTCAAAAGACCTCCAGTGTCACCTTTAAACTAGAAATAAGCTATTAAGGGGCAGATCACACTTCAATAGCTTATTGCTGGCCTTCAGGAGCCCAGCACTGACAGCTATGGGACCGGAAGTGATGTAATCTGTATTGCTCCTGGTCCCATAGAACGGGGAGGAGAGCGGTGAACCGAGGCTCTCCGCTCTCCTCCCCAGCTTCCCACTGACACCAGAGAAGCTGGTCCTTGGCCCGTAGGAGGGGCAACAGTGGCTGGAAAACATGGTGGGGGTCAGGGGCGTCCCAAGGCTGGGTGACATCCGGAGCGGTAACCGGGTGTCACCCCGCCGACTCGCCACTACGCATGCGCGTGACGTCACCATGCGCGTGCGCGATGACGTCATCGCGCGCGCGCGCCACTCTTCTGATACCTGCCTGCGGCCATCTTGGTGATGGACGCCGGCAGAAAGAGGAACGGAAGTCACCCGGCCGGATAAGGTATGCCGCCGGGTCCCCTCCTCTCTCTCCTGATACTGTCGGGCATTCGGTCCATGACCGAGCGCTCGACTTTTCAGAGAGGGGTGACACCAAAATGACTGTCAGTCATTTTGGTGTCACCCCCTCCAATGATGGTGATGCCACTGGTGAAGGTGTCAGGCGGGAGAAGGGGGCAGCTCATTTACCGGCCCAGAGAAGCTTCCAGCTTCAAGGAGACTCATTGCTGAGTTGCCTGATCGCTTCTATTATAAAGCCGACAGTCGGCTTTACAATTGTAACCAGAGTCTGTTTAAACAGGCCCGGTGCCAGTGATGTACTATGGACGTCACTGGTCACTAAAGGGTTAAAGCTCAGTGCAATAAGGGTTGGATTTTTGAGAAATAAAAATGATAAGGCTCTTTGACAAAATACATTGCTTTAGGTCATGGTGGAGATAAAATCTGATGAAAGCTCTTAAAACAACTAATAAATCATTTTTCAGATTTGCTGGTTCAAAGGTTGGAATTCACATTGGCAGCATGACAAATGTTTCAGGACTCGCGCATTGCTTTTTGGAACAGACCTGCTTGTCATGCTCTAACACCATCTCTGGTGTCTTTCATATGTAAGAAACCCTTTGGTGAGAACTCTGAAAGCAGCCCATACTAGACATGTGCTTTTGTTTCCAAATTCTGGATCCCGTCCAAATGTCGTTCAAAAATGAAACTGAAACAGACATGGGACTTTTCTGGCCAATCAGATTTGTTTTTCGATTTAATGTATCTGAATGGGTCTGAACATGAATTTTTGTTACGGCAACATGGTAGCCATATAAAGCATATACATATAATACTAAGACTGAGGCTCCCAGACCCACATGGCATTCGGGATCCAAATTTCCAAATTGCATTCGGCAGTTCCCAAATGCCATTCAGGTCTGGGAGCCTCAGCTTTAGTAAAGTATGTATGTATATGGCTCCCAGACCCGAATGGCATTCAGGTTTCAAATTTCCGAATTGCATTCCGGAGCTCCCAAATGCCATTCTGGTCTGGGAGCCATATACATATATTACTAAAGCTGAGGCTCCCAGACCCAAATGGCATTCGGGAGCTGCTGAATGCAATTTGGAAATTCGGCGCCATTCAGGTCTAGGAGGAGATTCAGCTTTAGTATTACTATCTGTATATGGTTTTTTACATAGTTACATAGTTACATAGTTACATAGTATTTGGGGTTGAATAATGACATACGTCCATCAAGTCTAACCCATACAACCCAACCCATTTCTGTGGCATTCACAAGGAATATTTGTAAACTCATCCTAAACTAACGAAATTCGGATTTCGTCCGAATCTGAAACCCGAACCGAATTAAATTTCGGATCTGAATCCCCAATTCCAAAATAATGAAATATCTGAACAGAACTGAACCACATTTTTCTGCAGCTTACATGTCCAACCCATACTGTGGCCTTTCTAACGCTATATGAGACACATTACATCCATGGATTTTGTAATACTGTAGAATAATGAACTGGGATAGCCTACTGTAAAAAAAATGATCCCTCTGTTATGGACATTTGCAAAGGGGTGCAGATGCGAGAGAAAGGTCACCAATAATATTTTAATTTTGGATAAAGTTGGACTTTATCAGTTATTCTGGAATCCCACATTTTCATTCCACATTTACCATAATATGGAAGGAAAAATCCATCAGTGACGTTTTTAAACTCCTCTAATTGCTGTGGCAAGTAGGAGGAGCAGTAACTTTAACCAGGAAGCCAAAAAAAGCCAACATCTACCCTGAAGCTGAAATACTAGTCCTGGGTGGACTGTAATATGCCAGCATCTACCCAAAAGCTACAATATTAGTCCTGGATGGATATCAACATGCCAGCATCTACCCAAAGCTAAAATATTAGTCCTGGGTGGACATCAACATGCCAACATCTCCCCAAAGCTAAAATATTAGTCCTGGGTGGACATCAACATGCCAACATCTACCCAAAGCTAAAATATTAGTCCTGGGTGGACATCAACATGTCAGCATCTACCCAAAGCTGAAATATCACTTCTGGATGGATATCAACATGCCAGCATCTACCCAAAGCTGAAATATTAGTTCTGGATGGATATCAACATGCCAGCATCTACCCAAAGCTGAAATATTAGTTCTGGATGGACATCAACATGCCAACATCTACCCAAAGCTAAAATATTAGTCCTGGGTGGACATCAACATGTCAGCATCTACGGATGGATAATCAACATGCCAGCATCTACCCAAAGCTGAAATATTAGTTCTGGATGGATATCAACATGCCAGCATCTACCCAAAGCTGAAATATTAGTTCTGGATGGACATCAACATGCCAACATCTACCCAAAGCTAAAATATTAGTCCTGGGTGGACATCAACATGCCAGCATCTACCCAAAGCTGAAATATTAGTCCTGGATGGACATCAACATGCCAGCATCTACCCAAAGCTAAAATATTAGTTCTGGATGGACATCAACATGCCAACATCTATCCAAAGCTAAAATATTAGTCCTGGATGGACATCAACATGCCAGCATCTACCCAAAGCTAAAATATTAGTCCTGGGTGGACATCAACATGCCAGCATCTACCCAAAGCTGAAATATTACATAGTTACATAGTATTTGAGGTTGAATAAAGACATTAGTCCATCAAGTCCAACCTATTAGGATCTCATTCTAGGAGTACCCGTACCCCTGTATATTACGGTCCCTTAAGATCATGCGTGCTGTCCAGCCAGGTTTCCGCTATACCCACTATGTCGAAGTCCTCTTCAATTAACCTAATTTCAAGCTCCTCTATTTTATTTGCCAGACTTCTAGCGTTGGTGTACATACATTTAATTCCTCTCTTTTTGTGGGACAAAAGTTTACTACCTTGTTGTTCCCCACTATTTTTATTGTTATTATTCTGCCTTGATTTCGGTCGTCCGTTGTTAGTTATACTTACATGTGCCAACGGATTTCCTATATTGACTGGAGTGAGCCCACTATTATTAACTCCTTTTTTACTACTTTCTGTGTTATTTTTATCTATGATTAAATTATCAACGTTTAGTTTAAGTAATTTTATTTTTATACCCTCCCCCCCACTTTCTAGTTTAAAAGCTCCTCCAGTCTTTCTACCATTTTCCCTCCCAGGAATGCTGCACCTTTCCCATTAAGATGCAGCCCGTCTCGGCTGAAGAGCCGATAGCCGACTGCGAAGTCAGCCCAGTTCTCCAGGAAACCAAAACCTTCCTTCTGACACCAGCTCCGGAGCCACTTGTTAAGCTCCCTCAACTCGCGCTGTCTGTCCGGAGTGGCTCTTGGCACCGGCAGTATCTCTGAGAAAACTACCGTGGAGGTCCTTTCCTTCCTTCATATTAGTTCTGGATGGACATCAACATGCCAGCATCTACCCAAAGCTGAAATATTAGTTCTGGATGGACATCAACATGCCAGCATCTACCCAAAGCTGAAATATTAGTTCTGGATGGACTGCAAAATGCCAGTGTCTGCCCGAGAGCTGAAATCCTAGTTTTGGATGGACAGACCATTTAACTGCACAGATCACATATAGAACATTTCAAAATGAAGTCATTATTTCACCATTCCGCAAGTTTGCTATGCATACCATAAAGAACCCCTTCTCATGGTAAAAAATGCTAATATAACAAGGTGTCACACTATAGCACATCTGATTTTTGGAGGACATTTAAAGCATAATTTCAAACTTTGTTTCAAAAGCAGTTTTCCCAGTCTGAATACTAATTTCAAACATTTCCACCAGGCTGCAATTTCTGTTACTTCCGCTAGATGTCCTCTCAATACCCATTTACAGTACCTAATGTGTTACAGTTAGGGATGCACCGATACCGTTTTTTGGGTATCGAGTACCAGTACTGACATTTTTTCGGTACTTGCCGCTACCGGAAGTCCCATTAAGGAAGCCAGGCGGCGTGTAATGACTCGCCACCTGGTTTCCTGATTAGCCGGGAAGCCGTCCCCATGCTTCTCATCGCTAGGTGACAAGAAAGCATGGAGCCAGCTTTCTGGACAATCAGAAATCCGTCATTACATGGCGCCTGGCTTCCTGATTGGCCAGCTCCCGACCAATCAGGAAGCCGGGCAGCGAATCATTACACGCTGCTCGGGTTCCTGATTAGCCGGGTAGCCGCCTCCATGCTCCCACATCACTTGTGACGAGGGAGCATGAAGCTGGCTTCCCGGCCATTTAAGAAGCCAGGCAGCGTCTAATGACTCGCTGCCTGGCTTCCTGATACCAGAAGTATCGGGCTAGGCATTGGAGCATTTGGGCGAGTATGAGTACTCGCCCAAATACTCGCCACCGAAACCGATACTAGTATCAGTATCAGTGCATCCCTTATTACAGTGTACCTGTCCTATCTTTGTATTTTAAAAGAAACCTCTCACGCGGATTCTGTCTAAAAAGACACAGATAGAACCAGGGCTGTCCCTAGCATAATCGCCGCCTGAGGAGGGGGGTGTGCTGGTGGTTACGTTCCATAGGGGTGGGGGTTTGGAGGTGCTGGAGGTGCTGGAGGTGCATACTAATGGTGCTCTGGCTGGTGTCCTGGTGGTGCACCACCCAGCTCTGGTCGGTGTACTGCCCAGCTCATTGACGTCACTGGTTGCCAACTGCTGGGCGGGACCTGGCCAGAGCATCCCAGGTTGCTATGAGCTGATAAGGCAGATGTGTATGGTACATACATTCAAAACAGGCAGTGACCATAAGCCACGGACAAAAACATATTGACATGGAGCTTTGCAGGAAGCCAATCAGAAAGAGTGGGAGATGTTCATATTGTCAAGAGCAAAGATCTAGGAACTTGTCTCCAGAGTTCCTGGGAGATATGGAAAACTGTCCAGTATCAATCAAAAAACATAGATATGACGCTCCAAGCTCACTCCTGGGATGGACTACAATCTCATGTTTAGTTTACTCATTTGTATTGAGATTGCAGTCCATCACAGGAACAAGCTTGGAGCGGTGACTACTTTACAACACACACAGGGACCATGGGGAACATAAGTAGCCCCCCTCCAGAAGGAAGGACAGTGTCAGCACCAACTCAGAGGAGACTTGAGGATCTACAGCCGAGTGATACACAAATAAGATACATTGTTGTTAATAGTTAAGGAATTTGAATGTATTTTTCAGGTTTTACTCCTGAGTTTAGTGTCACTTTAACAATAATACATATAACATGTATGAATTCCATACATACCTTGTGTATTATTGTTAAGTTGAGTTCATCGGCGAGGTGGTTTTACTTCTTCTGAATCTATGAGGGTGCCCAAGGCTTATAACAGGATATAGTTAAAGGAACAATTCAGAGATGATTGGAGGATCTACAGCCGAGTGATACACAAATAAGATACATTTCTGTTCATACTTAAGGGACCTGAATGGATTTTTGAGATTTAACTCCTGAGTTTAGTGTGACATTAATGGGAATTAGTACTTTCATGACTGTATTATGTCTGAATAGTTAAGGTCCTTGAATGTATTTTCACGCTTTAACCCCTGAGTTATGTGTCACTTTAAGAGCCAGATTGCAACCGATAATCAGTTAGTGATTCAGAAGCCAAACAAAACAGGAATTGAGGAAATGGATGTGTGATCAAACCTCTTTAAAAGTAACAGGAGACCCCAGTGATATGACCAACAAAGAAAAGGACGGAATTAGGACACAACAAAATAAACAAGACAAACAAAAAGAAACATAAGAAACATTGTTTGCCTTTTGTAAGTCAAGTCCATCGATTTTCAAGCTAGAGTTTTGCAAATCTTCGTAGACATTGACACATATTTACAGATCAGTGACTATCGACACCACCTTGGCAAGTTTATTGCAAAGAAAGATCAATTGGGAATAGCATAGGAAGAGTTCTTGTGAAAGAAAAGAAAGAGTCACCATTAAACTTTTTAGGTCCCAAGGTAAAAGAATGTTTTTCTGGTCTGTATTCCTATGTATATTTTATTGATATTGGTGTTTCTGAAATTTTGCAATGCTCTAACGAAACTTATTATACAGGGTGGAAAAATGTATTATTTTTGTATTATTATTATTATTATTATGCAAATGTATTTCCTAGTGTTTTAAGCCCTTAGAACCTCTTTGTTGATTGCATAATGATAAAAAAAAAAAACAGATTGTTAATATTCCTTAATTTCTCAAAATTCCTCAATTGAATTAATGATACATTAAATTGATGGTTCTTCATTTTCATACAGAATTTATATAACGCCAATAGTTTGCACAACACTTTACAATAAAAATGTTAGGTAAAACAAATTGCTGAGCTTTGAATGGTTAAAGAAAAAAAAATATTAAAATGATACAGGGAAATGTATAACTTTCATATGACATACATACCGGCCACTAGTAGTGTTACAGCAAGGATTATTGGTATGAGTATTTTGACTTTCATGGTAAGTGCTTGCTCATAGCATGCTTCTAGTCAGTCAGTAAATCCCTTCAGGTCCAGACTAACATTGGCAATCCCCAAGTGACAGTGTTAGGAAAGGAGCCCTGATCTGTAGGTGGTGTGTCCATGCTCGAATCTGTGTATTGTAACAAGTGACAGAAAATGCCAAAGTCAGGGGGCGTGGTGACTACACTTGGAAATGCCCATTAGGCACCTTCAGAAGCTAATACAAGACATCACAGCTTTTACTAATTATTAACAGGAAGATGTAGCCGTTCCCTTCTCCTCATTCTCCTCCGGTAAAGTAGATGTGAACCCTCATTGGACGACATTTACTTGGCTAAAGCGCTGGTTTTTCTTCCCCTATAACATATATTTTTTAACTGTCTACATGCACTCCGGCATCAACTGCACGTCATTGATCTGGATCGGTTTCCTAATAGTAATGGGAGACCATGCTTACTAAACATGCATTGGTGCAGCCGCTTGTAGTTTTCAGAGAAGGGGGGAACATGTGACAAAGTGACAACGCAAAGGCACAATAAGGAGAAAGTTGTCACTCCATAACTGGAAGTGCCTGAACCAGGACCTTCAAGGCGGGATCACCAGGGAGTACTTTAAAGAATGCTGCAGATTTAAAGCAGAACTCTGGGCAGATAAAATCTTCACCCTTGCAGCGGGGCTACCCTGAACCACGATCCCGGCTTGCTCCCAGACTGGTCTCTTCAACCTTGCTACCCCTATCACTTAAGTAGAGGAGGAGACAGGCTAGAGAGAGGGATGTAAGAACAAGCCGGGATCGAGGTTCCTGATTGTTATTTTATATCCCTAGACAAAAAGAGCACTTACCTCTTGCAGTGCTGGGGTAGCGCCACTGTAAGGGTTAGAATTATTATTATTATACAGGATTTATATAGCGCCAACAGTTTGTGCAGCGCTTTACAATATAGGAAAGACATTACAATCACAATACAAATCAAGACAAGATGGTAAGGAGGGCCCTGCCCCTGAGGGCTTACAATCTAAAAGGGAGGGGCCAGTGATACATGAGGAGGGAACTGTGTGGGGATGAATTGTTTGAGAATTTTCCTGGAATTCTGCTTTAAAAAGACAAAAAATACTGCTGAAATACCATGCACATATCAAAGCTTATACTGCAGGAGGATTTTTATGATTAGATTTAGATCAGCTTTAAGGGACATTCACACCATTACCTTGTGATACTGCACGTTACCTGCAAGTGTGTGATGCAGTGCCATGCATTCTGAATGGAACTCCAACGTAACTTGGCGAAGGACCTTTGTTGCTTGCAGTGCAGTGCTGATGAAAATGCTGTATTTTGGTAATAGGGATTTTACCTGAAGATGCAGCTCAGATTATCCCAAAATTATATA
>NW_017307521.1:489769-500818 GCF_000935625.1 Nanorana parkeri | reverse complement strand
CTGCTAGCTCCGCACAATCGTTTTCTATTAACTTTTTTCTACTTTTTTCACTCTTTTTCTGTTCTGCTCGGTGCCTCTGAGGGACCGAGTAGAACAGCCGAGCCAAATGCCGCCGAGCGGCATTTGGCTATTCTCTCACTGCTGTTCGGGATCTTTCAGAATAGCCCGAACAGCAGTGTGAAGCCTGCCGGAGGTTCGGCTCAGCCGATCCAGATGTTGGATCGGCTGAGTCTTCTGCACTTCGGGTCAGCCGAACACGCTGAGCATGTTCGGCTGATCCGAAGCCACACGAAGCAAGCCGATGTACGGCTGATTTCAGCCGATATACGGCTGAAATCAGCCGTACCCGCCTGAAGTGAATAGCCGAACAGTGTTCGGCTCACTTCACTTCTGATCGGTCATTCACTCGGCTGCCCTCGGCAGCTTTGTGAATAGACCCCAAAGTCTCTTTCCATCATCAGGGTAGACTTTCCTTGTTAAACAAGACAGCTTTCAGCATCAACATAAAGGGCAGTCTTTTGTACTTCTTATAATAATCCATTTTTCTTCAGCATATACAGTCCTTAGTAGCTGTCCTCAGCTCCAAGTCTCTCAGCACACCTATGTGTGATACTCACACTGCTCTCCCAGCAGTGTGTCCAACAGGTCCCTTGGGTCACCAACCTTCCTGGCCTCTCCCAGCCTACCCCGGCTGATGCACATGCATCCAGCTTGCACCTGAGGGGCAAGCTGGATGCATGGAGATGCCTTGACTTGGCTGTGCAGCTTTCACATTTTCTGCAGAAGACGTGTATCTAAACCTGTGCTTTTAACCTTAGTGGTTAGACAGGTTTTTTTGCATGCTGGCTGTTAAGTGTGCCTGGAAACCTTTTGCTGTTTTACAGCTTGAACCTGAGTCTCCTTGTGTCCGTGTGCCTCCTGCACACACCAAGTCCCCTCTGAGCTCTGGGCTGGCTTCTTAATGAGGCTGCTCTCAGCCACCTGAACAGCTCAGCCTGGTAATTGGCAACACCTGGCCCCGGGACTAGAGATTCCATCCCACTATAGTCTGGAAAACCTGGAAGAAACTTAAAACCAGTTGCTTCCCTGCAAAGGTATTCACCTCCTGGAACCTCTCAGCCCCTCTAACTGGGTTTTTCAATCCATATAATTTTCCATATTTATTATTGCACAGTGCACTATCGTTCTGCCACTAACATCAACACAGATAATACATTGGTAAAAGTTCAACCTGAATCGAGATAAGATAATTCTTTCCAGATCCTTAAGTGTCCTTTATTATTTTTTCATGTCAGAAAAACTTCAGTTAGTTTCTTTTTCTCTCCAGGTTTATGAGAGGTCTCTGCGGACTTCAGACCTTTGGAAAACCTGAAGCAAAGCCAGTGTTTTTCTAGGCAGCTTTGCTGTTTGATGTGGGAAACGTTCAAGAGATGTGGCCTTGGCTGACACCAGGAAAATACAGTATGTCGGACCTGGCAAACGTCTCTAACAGAACAGACTTCTGAGGTTGGCAGACTGCTTTAAAGGAGAACTAGAGTGATTTCCACTCATCCTCATAGTTAGAGCTGACGTGTGACAAAGAAGCTGTAACAGGTCGGCTCTATCGATCGGGAAGTGAGCAGAAACATGCACTGATCCGCTCACTTCCCGATCATCCCCATGCAGTGATAGTCACTGCTCTCCGCACGGATTCCCCCTCCGTTCTCCGTTCCTCCAGCACTGAGTGGAGGAATGAATGGGGGAGGGGGTGGGCACAGCTGGCTCTGCCTCTAGATAGGCAGAGCCTGCTGTCACTCATGCAGCTGGATGAATCTCAACAGTATTGTCGGGATCTGACCCGTCTGCGCCGCTCTTAGTAAATCGCGGGCAATAGTCCGCGATATACTAAGCTTTGGGTCACGGTAGGAGGTTAGTATATGACCCCATGTGACCCTAAAGATAACTATGGGGAAAAACACTTACCCCATAGTTCTATTTTAAACCGAGTTACAAAAATAAAAGCCCACCTATACCTACATCCTCTTTACAAAGATATTATATTCAATATGCTCATTTTCTGCTCCACATGGCTATATACAGTAACCTGCTCCACTCATAGGGCTCACAATCCTCCAGCTGCTTACCCACTATAAAAGTTCACCTCTTTCCTCTGCTTGGTCAAAGCTCCAGTCATGATCCATTGACAGTGTATAGAAAAGTATTTTTCTTCTTTTGGAATTCATTATGTCTTGATTGTGCTGGATAGGGCACAGTGCCATGTCTTGGTGAAGCAATAGAAGAGAATCTTGCTGTAACATTTTCGACGTATTGCGTTCCACCTGAAGCTCAGCGCCTATGTTACTAAGACGCCAATCGTGGCTTGCGCTCCAGAGTGGAACGCAGCATACAGCTCGGCCGTCACTCGGCTCCGCCCATCTAACGGCTAACCCTTCATATGCGGAAGAGGAGCTAAACACGGCGTTCCTCTAATGGAGTGTGCGCCCTGTTAGCTTCATTCAACACGAAGCTGCGACCTTCTGGGAACCTCTCAGGATACTCTGGGACTATTTCCCCTTCCTCACAACCGGCTCCTCCACCGCAGGCACCGCCTAATGTTTCATCCAAAACCGCAAGTATCTTGAGACTCAGTCTCTATCAAATAATACCAAGTGCTATGCAATGCTATGGACTGCTAAACTACCTGATACTAATTGATACCTGCATAACCATTGCACACCTAAACATCTGTGAACTTTTTGATTACTGTTGCTCTAAGTGATACCTGCATAACCATTGCTGACATACGCATCCAGAAACTGCTGATTACTTCAACTCCATGGGGGTGATTTACTAACCTAAACACACGCACGCACCAGGTGCGTGTGATTTTCACACAGCAAAACGTATTTATCAACCAAAAAGTCTCTAAAAGCATATTTCCACTAATGCCATATATGGAAAAATCATGCACATGATGCATATATAATGCTGCTTCACAGTTTAGACAAAAATGGTTAGCTCATGCATTTACATTCCTGCATTCATCAACGCAAGCAACACAACATCACCTTGTAATTCATGCTTGGCTTTGCACAACACACCTGCTGGGTGTGTACACACTACAAAAGTGTTTAGATTCCACCCATAGATCATGCTGGGAGGGAACACACTACAGAGGTGTATACATGTTCGTGGTGTGTTTATAAGGTTAGTAAATCAACCCCCATGTGTCACCTGCCTATCCATCATTACTATACCTGTATATGAACTTCAGTTTACTTAGATTCTGTGGCATACCTGCATGTGATACTCACCTGAACTTACTCTCACCTTCAAAGTAGTGCTGCTCCTCACAAAACTCCACCACTAGCAATTCCCAGCTCTCCGTACTGAGTCTTAGAGAGCCGCCTGGAATTCAAACTGAATAGCCTATAGGCCCACACAAGATCCTGAACAGTGTGTGGGCCTAGTGTAGTTCCTTTAATGCTACATAACTCCGCAGTTGAGATCCTGACAAATGAACTACGAGCGTTAAACTTGCCCGCTATAAAAGTTCAACACTTTCCTTTGCTTACCATTCATTCATCTGTAGAAAGGCTAACAGTGTGTGAAAACCACTACTGTGGACACTTGGTGTCCACTTTGTGTCATGCTCAGTAGCCAAGACCTCCACTCATGATCCATTGACAGTGTAATGGAAAGTCTTTTCCCCTCCTTTGGCATTCATGATGTCTTGAGTGTTCTGCATAAAGGGCACAGTGCCAAGTCTTGGTAAAGCAATACAGGTGGATCTTGCCCACTATAAAAGTCCACCTCTTTCCTTGGCTTACCATTCATCTAGTCTAAAGAAAGGCTAACAGTGTGTGAAAACCACTATTATGGACACTTAGTGCCCACCTTGGGATCATGCTTAGTGTCTAAGAGCTCCACTCATGACTCATCGATGGGGTAAGGAAAAGTATTTTCCCCTATTTTGGCATTCATGATGTTCTGACTGTGCTGGATAAAGGACACAGTACCATGTTTTTGTGAAGCACCACAGGAGAATCTTCCAGGTTCCCACCACCAGCTGCCACCAATGGACCCAATTTTTGTATATGATACAGCTGTTGGTCAGAGACCACTGAGCGGTTGAGAATCACTAAAATAGAGGCAACAAGGAAAAGAGTCACCGACACTCCAACAGTGATATAGCTTTGACTTTCCTTGATGCAAGTCTATCCTATCTCAAAGTAAACAATGTTTCGGGGCAGCATAGGGTCCCTCATAGGGTCATCACATTGTTTGTAAAATTTAGATACTTTTAATTATATTTTCTTCTTTTAATTAATAAATAAAAACATTAATTGGTGTTTTCATATCTGTGTGAACTTTAATTTTATTTTGGACAAGGGGGTTATGATAAATACCCAGAATCTACCTGTATGCCATAGTATTCCCTGCTAATTAATGTTATCTAGTTAGAGTTTAAATTTATTTTATGTAGGAATGTTATTGTCTTGTTTTTTATATATATATACACCATTATTTTCACCTTTTTTATGTATCATTATGCTTTGTATATCATTACGAGCTTAAAAGCGTTCCAGGAGCATTTATGTCCTTTAAGCCTCAACTGTATTTTCTCTGCATTATTGCTATAATCATTTTCATCTGCTTGTAAGATCTCTTGGTCTCTTATCTGATGAATTGCCTTCATTTATTGCATAATTTCTTGTGCAAATATACTAAACACGGCAATAGATCGCCGTCATTCTATTTTAAGGATGGCTGCATAATAACTGCGCCCTGTGTTTATTCAACGTGCTTGCACTATACAATGTGTGTAGGTGCTGATTAATTGTTGGATGTTGGTGTCAAATGTTTTTATTCCTGATACATATTACAGTGTATAATAAAATGCATATTTGAAGGGGGCTTTCTCTTAAAGTTGAGCTCCAGGACGATATAAAAGTGACAAATGAATTGATCTTTATTATTTATTAATTAACGTATCATCTTTTTCTGTTCTAAATGAATGGAGAGCACTCAGTACAGAGGCTTCCCATTCATTCAGAAACTGCTGATAGTAAAATATTTACTAACATCCAGTTATGAATGGATAGAAGCCTCTACAGTGAGTACTACTACCCATTCAGAAATTCAAGAATGAACAGGAAGTGATGTAAAGCTCACCATGGCAACAAGGGCGAGGGGGTGCAGCCAGGCTGATGCTCTGGTCCGTATTCTATGACTATCATTGGTTTTACCAGCCTGGATTCTATGAGGGTCATTAAAGTAATGGTAGGTCTCCTGTGACAACCATTAGAGGTACCGGCGGATCTTAAAAGAAGAAGAAGAATTTATTTACTTATTTATTCATCATTAAATGTGTGTTTTTTTAATGCAAACAGTCTACTGTATACAGCAGAGCTCAGAAAGGGGAAAGGGAAACAGCACAAAGAGCTTTGTGCTGCAGTACAAGGACCATGTTGGTAGGAGAACAATGTAAAATTGCAGAGAAATGAGTAACACAGTTACAATCTATACAAGTCTGGTCACAAATAGAATTGATTTCTATTTCCCTGCTCACTATACTAAACAACAGAGGTACAAACTAATTGAGATATGGGACAATAGAAAATAAACACAATATAATTTTAATTGATCTCTTAAAATGAAACAATTCTGCACATAAAAAAAAAAAAAGCTGAGGCTTCGGCACTTGTACCAAAATAACTATCCCATAGGACCAACTACCAATAAATGGTGGTTCCCCCCAGATGTGAGTAGTGTTCCTTTTTACGTCTTCCTAAACATGTGATCCTCATAGGATATGCAGCATCACCTACAGTACCTGGCAGTGATCCATTCATTTCCTTGATGAAAGTAACAATTTCCTTTCACCAGAATCAAAAGTTAACATTGACGCAACAGCAAAAATGAAATCTACTGATGCTTCACGAATGAGCCCTTGGCTATGAGAACTTGGCTTCTCTAGCCACGCATGAACTGAGCTCCGTTGTGAGAGAGGACTGCACACGTGTGTTTAGGCAAGCTGAGTTCTTGTAGCCGAGTGCTCATTCGTGAGGGGCTGAAGCTGTGCATTCAAACGTCGATCTGTCTTGCAATGCATCATGGTTGGTTGGAGGGCCAACAGGGTTCCATACATAGCTCCCTGAAAACATCACAGCACCCTGCTTCAGTACTCCTCTGAAGAGCCCACAGCTCTGATACAAGCAGTGAGATGCCTCCTAGGAGGAGTTATGTAAATATCAAAATGCCTTGATGGGTGGATGTCATTCTGGAGGGTGGTCGGTGTTCCTAGGCAGGTTGTATTTGCATGCAGACCACCCCAGGTAATGCCCACATGTGATCCTGAGCCTCCATGATAGAAATAATTGAAATCCAATTAAATGAAAGGGGCAGGTCAATCAGCCTGAGGAGAAAAAGTTAGATGATTCTGGACATCCTCCAACCAGTATCTGACTAAGCAATCTTAGTCCAGGAGAGGAGCCAGTATAACTGTGCAAGATGGAAGGGAAGGCTGGAATTCACATCTGTCCCTGCCCTTGAGGATCTTACAGTTCAAGGGCCCTATTTCCCATGCATACAGGGCCAATTTAGACCGAAGTCAGTTAACCACTATGTCTTTGGAGTGTGGGAGGAAACTGGAGTACCCGGAGGAAACCCACACAAGTGCAGGGAGAACATGCAAACTCATTGCAGATAGTGACCTGACCAGGATATGAACAGGGGACTGTGCTGCCTATAAATTCAGAAATAGCCAACTGATAGTTCACTAAAGGACATGACACAGAGCTCCAGCGCAGCAAGTGAATGACAGATGAACAATATTCCAGAAAGAGTTATTAGATAATAATAATGATTATTAATATTGTTGTTATTATACTGGATTTATATAGCACCAACAGTTTAAATATAAGGTTGACATTACACTTGCAATACAAATAAAGCCTTCGAGAGCTTACAATCTAAAAGGGAGAGGCAACTGAAACCTGAGTTGGTAGCTGTGTGGGGATGAGTTGTTTGAGGAAGTGATAGCTCAGTCATTAGGTGAGATAGGCCTCCCTGAAGAGATGAGTCTTAAGGGATCACCTAAAGGCAGACAGTATAAGAGATAGCAGGACAAGTTGGGGTACAGAGTTCCAAAGGAAAGGAGAGACTCTACAGAAGTCCTGGAGGAGAGCATGGGAGGAGTTGACGAGGGAGCTACAGGAGGGAGAACAGGAGGTCTTGGGAGGAGTGGAGGGGATGGTTGGGGTGATACTTTGAGACAATGTTGGAGATATAGCTGAGGGCAGAGTTGTGGATGGCTTTGTAAGTGGTTAATTTTTTGAATTTTATCTTTTGGGTGATTGGAAGCCAGTGGAGGGATTGGCAGAGGGGGCGGAGGATGAAAGCCTTTGGAGGGATTGGCAGAGGAGGTGGGTGATTGGAAGCCAGTGAATAGAATTGCAGAGGGGGTGGGGGATGAAAGCCTTTGGAGGGATTGGCAGAGGGGGTGGGTGATTGGAAGCCAGTGGAGAGATTGGCAGAGGGGGTGGGTAATTGGAAAACAGTGCGTGGATCGGCAGCGGGGAGTTGCAGACACTGAGCGGTTGGTTAGGTGGATGAATCTAGCAGCAGCATTCATGATAGACTGAAGCGGAGATAGCCTGTGTAGAGGTCAACCAATGAGGAGGGAGTTGCAATAGTCGATACGAGAGATAACAAGGGAGTGGATGAGCAGCTTTTTGGTTTCATTGGTGAGGAAGGGGCGTATTGTGGAGATGTTACGATGATGAGGGCGGCAGGAATTAAATAGTGATTGGATGTGGGGCAGAAAGGTGAGGTCTGAGTCAAGGATCACACCTAGCACCTTGGCATGGGGGGAGGGCTGGATAGTTGTGTTATCAATCTCAACCCAATATAGAGAAAGCCTACTACAGCAACTTAAGATTTTCCCACACAACAGGATTCTCACAGCATATTGAAAGCTGCAAAATCTTCTGTGAAGTGGAATGTTGACATTTCCGTTTACTGTCACTTATTATACTAACAGCCAATTGTTATCACTAGTAGATTCCTGTATCTCGCTTTATGAGCCTCCTGTATATCTAGTCACTCTGTATCTGGTCTGTTGATCATTTTATCAAGAAACTTGTGTTCCTTTCCTCATCACAAATCGCTTATTTTTTCGCTCACATCAATGCTTTTCTGAATTAGAATGTATCTAAACCCAAGAACAAAAATGTAATACATAGCAGCTTTCCAGTCCTCAGATGTGAGGGCTGCATTACAAGTACTATACATATTGGGGGTCTATTCATAAAACAATTAGCATAGCTATTTGTCCATCAAAACAGCATGCACCAGCTGTTGTGAGAATGGGGCAAATTTGAATGTTCTCAATGCTATTTTCTCTTTTGGTCGAATGTTCTTCAAAGTGTATGGGCAGTAGTGAATCAGGAAAATGCCGCAGTATGGCCACTAGATGGAGCTGGGGATCATAGGAAATAAATACATCTTAGTAACAAGAGATACAATGTAACAATTCTGGAAAGAGCTGGATGGAATTAGCAGATAAATGTAACATCTAACCATTCAACAAGAATTCCCCTTGCTTCCTGTTGTGTCTCCAGGACAGGATGTGAAGGGATATCTGCACAGTTAGCAAAAAATAAACCGACAGGGGTTCCCGTCCTACTCAATCTAAAAGTTTAAACTTCACATACCCTTTAACCAGTTGACATCCGCGGTGTTAAACCCCCTTCCCATCCAGGCCATTTTTCAGTATTCAGCGCTGCGGTACTTTGACTGACATTTATTCCGTCATGCAGCGCTGTACTGAAATGAATTTTATACCCTTTTTTGGGGACAGATAGAGCTTTCTTTTGGTGGTATTTATTCACCACTGGGGTTTTTATTTTTTTATATATGAAGGAAAAATTACAGATTTTTTAAAAAAAAAACAGTTTCCCCTATATTAAATTCTAAAACATTTATAATTTCCCTGCGGGTCTTTCCTGCCCGTGCGCGCGCGCTAGGGGCGCGCGCGAGCAGGAAAAAAATGCCGTCTGGCGACAGCAACCCGCAGCTAGGAGTCAGCCGTCCGTCCGTTTTTTCTTAACGGGCGGATGGCAAGAGGTTAAAGGAAATGTCATGTTTTAAATACTGCTGCACAGGAGTGAAGTACACCTATCTATCTTTGCAAGAAAAATTGCAGAATCTAGCCCACTTGTAATGCTTATACCAAGGGAAAAAGACAATAAGGCCCATGATACCGTTGCTACTAGTCCTGAACCATCGGCCTGGGTGCCTTTCGCTTAGACATTCACCGAACTCATCCCCAAACATTCAAGCAGTTGGAACTCAGGACTGCCTGTACCCTAGTGACCAATGACTCTGTGCACTCCACACAATGTCATTGGTTGCTAAGTTACTAGTAGCTGGCAACACAGCGCATTTATTTACTAGGATGCAGGCGGGTGCACCATAACAGACAATGATGCTTTGGGACCATCATCATTTTAGCAACCAATGACACTGTGCTTCCCAGTGGCTAAAGTACTACCAACTAATGACACTGTGCGTCATTGGTTGCTAAGATGTTGGTGGCCCCATAGTGTCATAGGTTCAGCCAATGACACTGTGCGGCTCAGCCACCAGTCAACCAATGACGTTGTGTGGGCCATACAGTGTGATTGGTCACTAGGACACAAACAGAGTCTTGGTTGGAGGAATTATTTGGGAAACTGCAAGTAGCTTGGGTTCAGGTTGAACTCATGGTGGACCCAAACCCAGAGCTCATCCATAGTTGCTATTATTGCATTTACTGTATATGCTATGTTTACTGTATATGTGTGTTTGGAGGCAGTTTTTGCCATGTACTAAACACAATCTTTAGCCAATATGCTGTTGGTGTAGTACTTGAAAATGATATTCAGTGAGGACACAAACACTGATACTTCTTCTGTTCTAAACTACGTACACACTAAAACTATATTTGAATGCAATTGCTGCTAAATATTAAACATGACTTTAAACTAGGGATGCACCAATACCGGTTTTTCGGTATCGAGTACGAGTACCGATATTTTGCTTCTGCTGGCATGGAGCCGGCTTCCCAGGCAATCAAGAAGCCGGGAGGTGAGTAATGACATGCCACCCGGCTTCCTGATTGGCCAGAAAACCAGCTTCCCAGCCAATCAGCATTGAGTCGGCTACCCGGCCAATCAGGCAGCTGAGCGGCAAGTAATGACCCGGCTGCGCAGCCGGCTCCATGATAATTGGCTGGAAAGCTGGCTTTCCTGCCAATCAGCATCGAGCCGGCCAATCAGGAAGCTGGGAGGCGTGTCATTACTCGCCGTCCAGCTTCCTGATCGCATGGGAAGCTAGCTCCATGTTCCCCTACGGCAGGGCCGGCCTTAGACTTTTAGGCGCCCTGTGCAAGAAATCTTTACAGCGCCCCTCAGTGACCACACCCCTCAATGGCCACACCCTTTAGTGGCCACACACCCCCAGTAACCACACCCATTTCCTCCAAAATCCGCACCATTTAAAGACTCCCATTTTGTTAAGCCGCAAAGAAACATATTAAAAAGTATGATTAAAATAAAACTTTTATTTAAAAGTATTAAACTTGTCGGCACAATATAAGTATTCTTATCAAATAAAACAACAGAAGGCAAACAATAAATGTCAAACTAACAGAGTCTATAAAAATTAAGTGTCAGGTTGTCATGCCGATCCCCTTTTTCAAGTAAGTGCATCTAGAAAAGTAAAAATAGAAAACAGAACACAAAACCCGGACTACATGTAAATTAATGAATTACTGTATGTCCGAATATCTGAAAAATGTATTCAGGCGCATCATAATAATAATTTGTTTGAGAATGTGCGGTGTGAGCCATATGATATCATGCGCCACGCCTCCAGAACACGCCAATGGATGAATCCAAAATAGCATACAAATTTGTTTTGTTTGATGAAACGAATGAAATGTTTTTAGTTTTCATTCATTTCATCTGAAATTAATTCTTAGTCTTCGCACTTGTCTAATATTATGCATGTGTGGGTGGGTGTGGG
>NW_017307521.1:486286-488675 GCF_000935625.1 Nanorana parkeri | reverse complement strand
TAATAATTTTTGTATTATTTATTTATTTTATTTTTTTTACTGTTGGAGGGCTTCGGGGAAATACTATGGGTCCAAACAGACCCCTGACATTTCCCTTTTACAATAGAAAAATACATTTCCATTCATTCAGCCGTTTCTGAATGGGGAGGAACCTCTGTACTGAGTGCTTCCCCCATTGAGGAAATCTTGAATGAACAGGAGGTGATGTAAATCACAGCCTTTCCATTCATAACTGGGGACATATAGTACTACCGGTAGGTGTCCCCAGTTATTTACTAACACTGGAGTGATCAGACGATTATATCACTGATATTTACCAGTACTCGTACTTGTCAAAATGCCCCGATGCTTGCGCTATGTTTTTTTTTTTCACTTACCTTCGGTGCGGGAGAGCAGCGGCGAGTCAGCGCTGGTCCGGTGGGAGGAGCTCCAGGTAGGGTCCTAATTTAGCTTCGTCTTCGCCTGTGTAGGCAAAAATCCTAGCACCGGCCCTGGCCGCACAGCTCGCACACCTCTAAGGCCGGCCCTGCCCTACGGCACTGCTGGTCAGAGGACATCTTCCTCTGACTGGAAGTTCCGGTATCGGGGAAGGTATCAGAGCAATTGATCGAGTACAAGTATTCACCCAAATACTCGGTATCGGCACCGATGCCGATACTAGTATCGGTATTGGTGCATCCCTACTTTAAACAACGGTACTAGTATTATAGATCAAATAATAATGTGCCCAAAGGGAGTGTTCATTACATTACAAATGCTTTTCATGTGCAAGCATGAAAGCACTGAGCACTCCGCCACCGCCACACAAGCATTAGACCTTATGCTTGTACCCTTTTACACCTGCACGGCCCTTGAACACAATCCTGCAGATTAGGAAACCACATATGAATCCCTATCGCATTTAAATGCACCCTATCACCATGCAAATACTGCCAAGTATTGTGTTTAGACAGGGTCAGCGGTCATTGGAAGCAGGGCCCTGCTGCCCGACCCCATGTAGCAGCCACCTAATGAGTTTGTTGCAAGTCGGACTTCCAAATCACTCATTTGTGTATTGTCCTTACCGAGTCAGAAGAAAGCAACTATAGGTAAAGTTCAGCCGACTACCAGCTATCTTTTAACTGCAGATCCCACCTACATATCTAATCCTGAAGCCACAACACTATATTGCCATAAACTGTTTAACTCAAGAGTGTCCCAATCACTCTAAACCCAATTGGAACATGTAACAATTATAAAGTAGGTGCTAATTTGGCTGCGAAAGTGGATATACACTGTGACAGTGCGTCACAATGCCACGCAAGATGCAGGCAACGCAGACACCCAGGACTCTCAGCCAGAGGGGCTGAGCGGTCCCAGGAGGCACGTTCTTGTATTGGGAAAGAGCTGACTTTGCGGTTCTTCCCAGGGTTTCTGGATTTGGCACGGGATCCTGGAACTGGGAGATTTCTAAGAGAATTGGGAGGGATGAAATCTCCATTCCTGGGTCCATTGTTTAGTAGTGGCCAGCAGCTAATTGCACACCTGTGCACAGCACTTATGGGAAGGGTGCTGGCTAAAGGTGCCCATACACTGCTCGATTCTTGTACGAGAATCGCGGGAAATCCCGCGATCGTACGAGAATCGAGCAATGTGAATGAAGACGTGCGACAGTTTCTACTGTACGGTCGCATGTATTTTGTCTAAGGAGCACGCTAGAAAACCAGCTGAAAATCGTACGATTTTCGGCTGGTTTGAACGTTGCTCGGGAGACAAATGCCGAACGGGCCGGTGTGCGCACGCGCACACTGCCCGTTCAGCATTGCGGTCATCGGAAGCCTGCCCCTCAAGGGGGCGGGCTTGCGATGATCGAGAGTACGATCTGCCTGTCCACGATGGGCAGATTGTACGTTTTTTAAATTACTTTACAACCATCGCAAGACTAATGTCTTGCGATGGTTGTACAGTGTATGGCCACCTTTAGGTGCTGCGGATCGAAAAACCCAGGGTGCAGGTTAGCACAAGACTGAGGCTGTCTAGAGTACCAGACGGTGGTCTGAGGTCTGAGGCCGGAGCAGCTGTGCTGCAAATGCTAAGCCAGGAGGCTGGATGGGCATGTGCCACCAAGAGATGCTTAAGATTTGCTAATTGCTTTGTTTTTGTGAACTTTCATGAACTTTTCTTAAATTAAGATTTCAGCGAGTGGATGCGTCCTTAATGCGCTGCTGTTTGGAGCGAATTCTCACAACACATTAAAGTTTAGTTCCAAACAAATTGCATATATGGTGCATTTCCATAGAACTAGAGGTGCACCGAAATGAAAATGTTAAAACCGAAATAAAAAAAAATGTTTTTTTATTTTAACTTTTTCAAATTTTTTCAAATATATATAATTTTTTTTTATAAACTT
>NW_017307521.1:482939-485784 GCF_000935625.1 Nanorana parkeri | reverse complement strand
TTGGTGCAGCAAAGAGCCATTTGAGGGGGGGGGGGAAATGTTTTTCTCCTTCTCTAATGTCACTTTGCTCCCACGAACAAAACGAATAAGAAACCAAAATTAAACGAACGTTCGAACGAACTACCGCTACCGAATTTCGGAAACGGAAATTTGGATTCGTTTGCATTCGTTATATCTGTAATTCGGAATTCGGATACATCCGAATGTACGAATTTCCGAAAATTCGTCCGAATTTTTATTCGGGAACGAAACAAATCGCACATGTCTAGTAACCATGTCCTCAATTATGTCCAAACACTTAGCGATCACTGATCACTGACTGCTTGTACTCCGCTCTCCTTCCTGACACGCTGTCACAGGAGGCTGAGCGAGCGGTGCAAGGAGGAGAGCTTAGCCTCCTGTGACATCGCTGGTTGTCTCTGCCCACACTGCTCTCCTCTGATCTGTGACAGGTGGCTGAGCGGTGCGAGGAGGAGAAACGCTGGCTGCTCAAAGCGCTCTCCTTCGCTCGGCCGACCGTGACACTTTCTCTCCTCCCCGCTGGGACACAGAGCAGCGCCCAGTGGGGAGGAGAGAAAGAATCGATGCACCGCTGTATCGGCTAGAAAATGGCACTCTCGTTATTATGCCAAAAGTGCCATTTTCGGCCGATATGTGTCGGCGGGCGATATATCGCTGCATCCCTACATAGAGCAACGGTATCAATTACTTCAAAGCAGTTTGTATCCACTCAGTGTCAGGAAACAAACTTCAGAATTGTGCTTAGTTATAAGAAACAAAATCCACCATTATTGGTCATCCCACTTTCAATGTAGCTAAGTGTAGAAGAATAGAGCAATAATGACTGCAACTTACCCCTCAGTGTTTAGAGTCTTTACACCTCCTAATAAACAAAAGTAAATTTAGATTTCCCAGTGGTTTCACTTGGCATCAGTTGCAAGGCGGCACACTGGGATAAGAATACGCAGGACAGATGATTAATCAATAAGAGTGAATATGAACTGTTTTTGCAATATTGGATACCTCTGTGCCATGGAAACGCACTGTGTATATATTTTGTTTGGACTAAACTTTACAGATGAGAACTTTTATAAAGTCTCTGCATTCATATGGACCCACAAAAGCAAAGCCATTTTTATGACCTGAACTTTCAAATATTTGCCTGTTCATCGGCATTTCTATACAAGCATTTTTCATGTCGGACGTCATATGTGCATAAGGAGTGGAGTGTAAGCAATCTTTGCTGAGGCTTACATACAGAGCCGTAGCTAGCTCCTTTTGTGCCCGAGGCAAGAACAGAATATTGTGCCCCCCCCCAACAGAAGTGTGAAGTCACCCGCCGTGCCTTGCACGTGCGGCGTCTTGTGACGTCTTGCGCCCCAACCTCCAGGAAGACGGCACGCATGCGCAGAATGCGCTGCTGGCCAAATCCAAAATAGCATAAAAATTTGTTTTCTTTGACGAAACGAATTAAAACATTTTAGTTTCCGTTCATTTCGTCCTAAAAAAATGTTTAGTCTTTGTACATGTCTACTAATATGTGTGCGTGAGTGTGTGTATGTGTGTGGTTTTTTTTTAATTATTATTATTTATTTATTGTTTTTAATGTTGGGGGGGGGGGGCTACAGGGAAATATTAGGGGTCTCAACAGACCCCTGACATTTCCCTGTTGAAATAGAAAAATAAATTGAGGACACAGAGTCCTTAATCTCTTTTTCTGCAGCCTCTGTTCTACATGAATGGAAAGCACGCAGTACAGAGGCTTCCCATTCATTCAGAAACTGCTGAAAAATAAAGTAAAATATTTACTATCATCCAGTTATGAATGGATAGAAGCCTCTATAGTGAGTGCTACTACTCATTCAGAAATTCAAGAGTGAACAGGAAGTGATGTAAAGCTCACCGTGGCAACAGGGGCGAGGGGGCGCAGCCAGGCTGTCCCTGGCTGCGCCCCCTCTCAGCTGCGCCTGCGGCGAGTGCCTCACTCACCTAATGGTATCTACGGCCCTGGTTACATCAGTCCTCTGGTTGGCATCATTATATGACCCAATTGTATCCTGAGGACCCTTGCACATGAAAAGCGTTTGTTATGCACACTCCCTTTGGGCACGTTATTTAAAACCAAGTTTAATATATAGCAGAAATTGCATTAAAATATATTCTTGTACATTGTACATTTATGTATTTACAAGGGAAGAAGTCTCGGTGTCTGTGTGCTTCCTGGATCTAATCTTCAAGATCTACAACAACAGCATATTGGCTAAAAAGATTTCCTCAGAACATATACTATTGCAATAGTGTCATTCCAGTACAAAGGACCCTTTTTTGTCTCTTCTTTTGGGGTTACAATTTATATACTGGAGAAGTTCTATTTTGGATGTAGGAATTTTATGGGCTTGTAGACCATCCATACTAATATCGTATAACATCTATATACTGTATATTGATTTGCAATCAGACTCATTTAATTATTTACTCTACCAGAATTTTTTCAGGTAAGATGGTATGGGACAATGATGCATCTGGTTTGCTGGCCGTGCCTTATTGAAGAAATAGAAAGGGGCATTGACAGCTACACATTACAAAGGGGTGGGGAATGCCCCTGATGCAACTGACTGCAACTGACTAAGCTGAGAGTGGGGTGTGTAAGTCACAGTTTTGCAATAGACTTGGGCAAACTTGAGCAAACCGGATTGCACCGGGCCCCCGCACATCATTATTGACACAGAGTCCTCTGTGAATTTGTCTGAAACTGACAAAACTGGTTTCAAATAGTCAATTACATTAAAATATTTTCTCATAAAGTAGTACCTTTACATAACCAATGATTTCGTTTGTTATGAGA